>NW_027465850.1:0-52500 GCF_049634645.1 Pelodiscus sinensis | reverse complement strand
TGGACCTGGCGCTGGGGGGGGGGCTGGCCCCACCTGCCCCCCCAGCTTCCTGCCCAGCCGATGCCCGTGGGGCCGACGCTGCCCAGCTGAGGGGCCAAGCTGCACCCAGGTGGGAGGGGTCACCGTTGGGGAGGGCAGCCCCCGGGGGGGGGGACCAAGAGCAGGCAGCGCAGGGGCGGAGGCCTGGGGGTCCGGGCAGGGCTGCAGAGACTCGGGCTCGGCCCAGGCAGCGGTGACCAAGGGTTACAGTCCGGCTGCTGCTCGCTGCCCACGTGCAGTGCGCTTGCTGGGCGGGGGGTCTGGGTCCCCCCCACACTGTGGCCCCCGGCAGCAGCCCCAGCAGCGGTCCAGAGCAGCCCGGCTGGGGCAGACCCACCGAAGCGCCAGCCCAGCCCTGCCAGTCCCGGGGGGCCCTTGCTCCCCCCCAGGCCACCTGGTGCTGTGAATGTGACCCACTGGGCTGCCTGGGCAGGGCGGGCACCTCCCCCCCCCTCCCCCTCCCTCGCCGAGACAAGCCCCCCGGAGAGCGGCCCCCAGCGGTAACCCTAACCCCGCGCTGTCTCCTCTTCCCAGGCAGCGCCAGGGCCCAGCGGCCCCGCCAGCCGGTCCGACAACCCCAGCACCGGGCCGGCCTGCCCCCCTGAATTACCCCCCTGGCACCGCTGCACCGGCTGTTCCTCCCAATAAAGGCAGAGCTACGCTGCGGAAGGGCTGGGCTGTCGTTCGCACAGGGGCTGCCCGGACAGCGGACGGTCGCTCGCTCGCTCCAGCCGGCGCCGGGGTATTTCTCCGGCTCCCACCTTGGCACCTGGCCTGGCTCCCACCGCACCGGCTCGCCCCCAGAGCCGTCTGCTCCCGCGCACTGTGTCCTGCCGGGGTGGGGCAGCCCATGAGCCTGGCACCCCCTTTTCCCCTGCTGGGGCGCTGGGCTCAGCTCCTCGTCACTACGGGGGGCGGAGAGTTTAGAGCAAGGGGGGCTGGCCATGGGGTGTGACACCCCCACCCACTTTTACGAGCCAGACTCCAGCGAGCAGGCGGGTGCAGGGCGACGGACCAGGCCAGGCTGGTGGAAAGGGGGGGATGGAGTGGGGGGACAGAGCAGCACACCGAGCAAGCAGGCCCCACGGCGCCGGAGGGCCCCACAAGCCGGGCACAGAGAGGCAGGGCCAGGGCGGAGACAAGACCTTTAATTCACAGGCAAATAACATCACGGGCCCAGCATTTCCACTGAGCAGACGGGCAGCGCCCGGGCCTGCCTCCCCCATGGGCTGTGCCCCCCCCTCCTCGCCCAGGCAGGACTCCCCAGCGGGCGCTGCCCCAAGTGCTGAGAGCGGGGTGGGGCTGAGTGAGCCCAGCGGCAGCCAGGCGGGGACACGGGCACGGGGTGGTCACTGCCCCAGTGTGCAGCGTGGCCACGGGGCTGGGCGGGAAGGGCTGCGTCCGAGGGCCGGCCTGGCAGGGCAGAGGGCTCTCGGCGCAGAGGGGGCCGGGCCGGCTCAGAAGACGTAGGAGCCGGGGGCGCCCAGGGCCCGCTCGGCCTGCGCGATGGCGTTGTCCGCCCTCTGGCCCAGCTCCCGGCACTCCCGCAGGGCCTCGCCGAACTGCCGGTAGGCCTCCTCGGCCACGGAGCCGCGCCGGGCCGGGCGGCGCTCCCAGTAGCCCTCCTCCAGCCAGGGCAGGGCGGCGCCCGGCGGCTCCGCCCCGCCCGCCCCGCCGGCGCCCCGCTCCAGGGAGCGGTCCAGGTCCCGGCAGAGCTGGCGGAGCTCGCTGCCGCGCCCGCACACCCGCTGGCCGTCCAGGGCCCGCAGGCCGGGCAGCAGGCCCAGCAGGGCGGCGGGGTAGGCGGGCGAGGCGCACAGCGGGTTGCTGAGCCGGGCCCGGGCGTCGTGCAGCCGCAGGCTCTCCAGCCGGCGCAGCCCCGCCAGGCCCTGCAGCTGCGGCAGGCTGCCCAGCAGGTTGCCGGCGGCGTTGAGGCGCTGGAGGCTCTCGCAGGCGCCCAGCGGCTCCAGGCTGCTCAGGCGGTTGGCCGAGACGTCCAGCACGGCCAGGTAGCGCAGGCCGGCCAGCGGGCCCAGCTGGGACAGGCCGTTGCCCGACAGGTCCAGCCACTCCAGGCTGGCGCACTCGCCCAGGCAGCCCAGGTCCCAGAGGCCCAGGCCCGGCAGCTTGAGCAGCAGGATGGAGTCCAGGGCGAACTCGCCCGTCTTGGCCTTCAGCAGCTGGGCCGTGACCCGCCCGGCCTCGCCCTCCGGCCCCTGCTCCGCCCGCGGCTCCATGGCGCTGGGCCCGGCACGGGGGCCCCCAGGAGCCTGCTCACGCCGAGTCCCGCCAGGAACGCGCCGGCCCCTGGAAGGGAGAGGAGACAGGATCAGGCCCCGCCCAAGTCCCGCCACCCCCGGAACTCCCCACCCCCCATCCACAAAGCCATCTCGGGGGCCAGGGCAGCTCAGCACCTGGGCTGGGGCAATGAGTAAGGGGGGGCCACGGCTCTTCCTGCCGGGTGCTGCCAGGCCCTGGGCAGCAGGACTGCGGGGGGGGGGGGGAGAATTCACCCCCTCCCCCCCGGCTCAGATCACTAGCCCCCCACCCCAGCCGCTCTGGCTGGCTCTTCAGTGCCCCCTCCCGCTCCAGCTGCTGGGCCTGCCAGGGCTGCAGTGGTGGGGCTGGGAACACGGGCGGGAAGGGGGGGCAGGGCCTGGCCACCCAAACAGGTGGTGGGGGGGGGGTTCCCGGTATGCCCAGGGTGCCCGCCTGGCTCCACAGCGCTCAGCCCCTCTGAGCACCAGGGCCCAGGCCCGGGCCATCCTGGGGGTCCAGCCGGCCTCCTCCAGCGGGCCAGGGAGCGCTTGGGGGCTTCTGCCACAGACCCCCCCTTCGCGGGCTGGCGGGCCCCGGGAAACGCCCGCACACGTGTGCACACCCAGGTGTGCAGGCACCGCCCGCAAAGGCGCACAGCTGCGCGAACACGCGCCCCTGCGCCCACACGGACAAGCACGGGGCGGGCACAAGCAGATGCGCACACACACGGAGGACTGCACTTGGACACACACACAATCACGCACGGATGCACACGCGCACACGACACACAATCACGCACGGATACACACGCGCGCGCACTGACACAAACACGCACACGGATGCACACGCACGCACACTGACACACGAGCGCTCACACGGATGCACACGCGCGCACACTGACACACGAGCGCGCACAGTGATGCACACGCGCGCACACTGACACACGAGCGCGCACACGGATGCACACGCGCGCACACGGACACACGAGCGCGCACGGATGCACACGCGCACACGACACAATCACGCACGGATGCACGCGCGCGCACTGACAAACACGCACACGGATGCACATGCGCACACGACACACGAGCGCGCACAGATGCACACGCACGCACAACGACACACAATCACGCACGGATGCACACGCACGCACAACGACACACAATCACGCACGGATGCACACGCGCGCGCACTGACACAAACACGCACACGGATGCACACGCGCGCACACTGACACACGAGCGCGCACACGGATGCACACGCGCGCACACGGACACGCGCGGCCAGACCCGCCCCGGACACGGACCCGCACCCGCCGCAGCCGCCTCCGCGCGCCCGGGCGATCCTCTGCGAGGCGAGGGGGGCGGGCGCCCGAGCCGCGTTGTCATGGCAACAGGGGGCGTGGCAACAGCTCTCGGGCCGGGAGCATTTAAAGGGCCAGAGTCGCGTTCCGCAGACGGTGGGGGAGGCTCCAGTGAGCGCCGCGTGACAGGCGGGTCGGTGCGTGCACACGCACCCCGCCGTGCAGCCATGCAGCGCGCGCGCACACGCAGCCGGACCCGCGCAGATACCCCGTGCACGCACACACGCCGAGATAAACAGCGTGCACAGATACACTATGCACGCGCACACACTGTGCACTCGCACGCCAGTAGACACAGATACACCCTGTGCACATGCACAGATACACTCCGCTCACAGCTACACACGCTGCAGACACCCTGTGCACTCACACATCCAGATCTGCAGAGATACACAGCATGCACACACACATGCCGATACAGTGTGCACAGATACACCATGCATGCACACACATGCAGATCTGCACAGAAATACACACAGTGCACTCACATGCCAATATACACACAGATACACCTTGTGCACATGCACAGATATACTCTGCTCACACCTACACACACTGCAGCAACACTGTGCGTGCACACACACACACACACCGATCTGCAGATACACCCTGTGCATACACGCATGCCGGGATATACAGCGTGCATACAGATACACCCTGCACAGATACACCGTGTGCACACACACATGCTGATCTGCACAGATACTGTGCACACACATGCCAATATAGATACACCCTGTGCACACGCACAGATCTAGATACACTCTGCTCACACCTACCCCCCTGCACACACAGAGCTCTGCTCCATTCACACGCAGATACACTGCACATGCTCCCGCCTGACCCATGCATGTGCACACACCGCCCACATTCACGTATCTGCACATGCCCGCTGCAGTCACACGGACAGGTACCAGGTGCGCTCGCACAAGGCACGCCCCACGTGCTGCACACTTGCAAACACACGTGCACTAGACTGTTCACACACACACACTGTGATGCCCATGGAAACCTAAGCAGGCAGACCTGGAGAGGAACCAACTTCTTGGCCCACCGCCTGCGCAGGGCTGGACCCAGGCCTACCCAGGCCCTGGCAGCCTTTGGCCAAACTCCAGCCCGGCCTTGCCTGGGCACGGCGAGCCCCCGGCCGCGCCACCAGCCCCTCCACGTGGGAGCCTGTTCTGGGGTCACTCCCTGCCCCGGGGTTCTGTCCTCCAGCCTACCGCCCCCTGGGGGTCCACTGGCCCCTCCCCCCCGGGCAGGCTGCCGGGCTCAGCTGTTTGCTCCTCTTCTCCGGGCTCTCTCCTAACCCCCCTCCCCGCGGGATGGCAGGATCTGGCTGAGGTGCAGGGTGCACGTCCGTACCCTTGAGCAGCCTTCTCTTCAGCTCCACGCCCGGCCAGGTACTCCCCATGGGGGGCATGCACTGGAGCCCCCCTCCGCCCAGCACCGCGCACTTGCTGCTGCTGGATTTCATCGGTCTTCGGACCGAATTCCAGCCTGCCCCTGTCCTCCAAAGGGCCTGACGCCCCGTCCTGCCTGGTGCCTGCGGCAGGTGTCAGAGGCCTCCTTACCCATGGGAGTCACTTTCTCCTGCAGTGCCCCTCCTGCCCACCTCCCAATGGCACCCTGCAGGGCAGACGTCCGGGCCCGGCCAGGCAGGCGGGAGCTTCGTTAGAGGGGACTGAATCTCCCGCCGGGCCGTGAGCCTTGTGCACAGCCAGGGCTGCTCCAGGACCGCCGGAGCCCGACGAGCGCCACGCTGAGCCGCGCACCCGGAGGCTGGGGCTCGCGTTGTGGGGACCCCCCTGCCCAGCTGTGCCCAGGCCCCCGAGCAGGGAACAGACACACACAGCAGCAGCGGGTGCCAGAGCCAGCGTTTATTTCCATCCTTCCCTGCTGGAGAAACAGCGCGACCGGTTCCACCCGAGGGACAGCGCCCTCCGGCAGCAGGGCCCGGCCACCGCTCTAGCCCGTTTGCCAGCAGCAGGGCCCGGCCGCCGCTCTAGCCCGTTTGCCAGCAGCTGGGCCCGGCCGCCGCTCTCGCCCGTTCGCCAGCAGCTGCGCCCGGCCGCCGCTCTGGCCCGTTTGCCAGCAGCTGGGCCCGGCCGCCGCT
Source organism: Pelodiscus sinensis (assembly GCF_049634645.1). Taxonomy (NCBI): domain Eukaryota; kingdom Metazoa; phylum Chordata; order Testudines; family Trionychidae; genus Pelodiscus; species Pelodiscus sinensis. Next base: position 46,723 of record NW_027465850.1, on the reverse strand, counting down.
CTGGCCCGTTTGCCAGCAGCTGCGCCCGGCCGCCGCTCTGGCCCGTTTGCCAGCAGCAGGGCCCGGCCGCCGCTCTAGCCCGTTTGCCAGCAGCTGGGCCCGGCCGCCGCTCTAGCCCGTTTGCCAGCAGCAGGGCCTGGCCGCCGCTCTAGCCCGTTTGCCAGCAGCTGGGCCCGGCCGCCGCTCTAGCCCGTTTGCCAGCAGCAGGGCCCGGCCGCCGCTCTAGCCCGTTTGCCAGCAGCTGGGCCCGGCCGCCGCTCTAGCCCGTTTGCCAGCAGCTGGGCTCGGCCGCCGCTCTAGCCCGTTTGCCAGCAGCTGGGCCCGGCCGCCGCTCTAGCCCGTTTGCCAGCAGCTGGGCCCGGCCGCCACTCTTGCCCGTTTGCCAGCAGCTGGGCCCGGCCGCCGCTCTAGCCCGTTTGCCAGCAGCTGGGCCCGGCCGCTGCTCTAGCCCGTTTGCCAGCAGCAGGGCCCGGCCGCCGCTCTAGCCCGTTCGCCAGCAGCTGGGCCCGGCCGCCGCTCTCGCCCGTTCGCCAGCAGCTGCGCCCGGCCGCCGCTCTGGCCCGTTTGCCAGCAGCTGGGCCCGGCCGCCGCTCTGGCCCGTTTGCCAGCAGCTGCGCCCGGCCGCCGCTCTGGCCCGTTTGCCAGCAGCAGGGCCCGGCCGCCGCTCTAGCCCGTTTGCCAGCAGCTGGGCCCGGCCGCCGCTCTAGCCCGTTTGCCAGCAGCAGGGCCTGGCCGCCGCTCTAGCCCGTTTGCCAGCAGCTGGGCCCGGCCGCCGCTCTAGCCCGTTTGCCAGCAGCAGGGCCCGGCCGCCGCTCTAGCCCGTTTGCCAGCAGCTGGGCCCGGCCGCCGCTCTAGCCCGTTTGCCAGCAGCTGGGCTCGGCCGCCGCTCTAGCCCGTTTGCCAGCAGCTGGGCCCGGCCGCCACTCTTGCCCGTTTGCCAGCAGCTGGGCCCGGCCGCCGCTCTAGCCCGTTTGCCAGCAGCTGGGCTCGGCCGCCGCTCTAGCCCGTTTGCCAGCAGCTGGGCCCGGCCGCCGCTCTAGCCCGTTTGCCAGCAGCTGGGCCCGGCCGCCGCTCTAGCCCGTTTGCCATCAGCTGGGCCCGGCCACCAGGAGAGATGGCCTGTGCTGACCACTCCCCCAGGGCACCCGGCACTGGCCGGGCAGACAGGACGCTGGCTGGATGTCAGGCGGACCCAGCCTGGCCGTGCTCGGGTTCTTGTGCACACTCGATGGGGAAATGCACCCGCAGCCCCGCGCCTGCCAATCCCCGCAGCGCTCACCTGCCCTGGGCGGCTCGCCACACTCGGGCGCTGCCCCCGCGGCGCTGGCGGAGCAGGCTGCGCCCGGCCTGGCTCGTGGCCCTCCTGCGGCCAGCACTTCGTCACTGTGCTGGGGAAAGGGAGCTCAAAGCCCCACAGCCAGGCCAGGCCCCAGCCAGCTCCCGCCACCTCTGTCCCCATGGCCTCCCCTGGCCTGGCGTACCCAGGGCCAGGCGGGCGGCCCGTCTCGGGGAGGGTCCCTAAGCCGGCCAGGTGTCCTCCCCCCCGCTGCTGCTGCCCGCGCTGTCGTTCTCCGAGCAGATGAGGGGCGGCGGGGGGTAGTCGGGGAAGCTGGCCAGGCTGGCTCTCAGGAAGGCGAGGTGCTCTGTGTTCTCGCCCTCCGGCGGGCGCCTCTCCGGGGAGAAGGGGCTGTCCGGGGCGGCGAAGACGTGCTCCACGAAGGCCCCCGAGGGCGGGCAGGACAGGTAGAAGGTGGCCAGCTTGGCCAAGGCCGGCCAGAGCCAGGTCCGCTTCTCCCAGTACCCCAGCGGGTCCTCCCGGGCCCCGATGGTCTGGCTGTCCCGCAGGTACCTCTCCACCATCACGCAGGCCGAGTGGCTCTCGGAGGGGAGGGAGGCCCCGCAGCCCTTGGAGGCCAGCAGCCCCACGCTCTCCAGGTGCTCCGTCAGGGTCTTCTCCTTCTGGATTAGCGGGGGGGCCACGGAGCCCTCCCCAGCTGGCCCCCTACCACCCTGGGGCTCCCCTGGCCCTGTGGCTGCCTCCTGGGGCCGCAGGGCCGTGCCCACACCACAGGCCTTGCCGGGCTGGGCGTTCCTGGGGGAGGGAGGGCAGCCGGCGGGCGAGGCCAGGAGCTCCTTGACCTCGCGGACCAGCAGCTGCTTCCAGTGGTCGAGGTCGGCGCCCGGCGGCAGGATGGCGTCCATCTTGCCCTTGAAGCGGGGGTCGAGCAGCGTGGCCAGCACGTACTCCTGGCGGTGGAAGAGCTCGGCCAGCCAGGGCTCGGCGGAGAGCTGCAGGGCCAGGCCCTCGGCCAGGCGCACGGCGGGGCCGGCCCCCTCCCCGCCCTGGCTCTCGAAGCGCCCGCGCACCTGCCGCAGGAAGATGTGCAGGTAGCGCACCAGGGGCAGCACCTGGCTCAGCGCGGCCTCGCCCGCGCTCGCCTCCCGCACGGCCATCTCGAAGGGCTGCAGCAGCTCCACCAGGCTGCCCAGCAGGGCCCACTGGGGGGCGGGGAGCGCCAGGCCGGCCTGGTGCGTGCCCACGTACTCCCGCACCGCCGGCTGCAGCGCCACCAGCCGCTCCAGCATGCCGTAGGTGGCAGCCCAGCCCGCCGCGGCCTCTGGCTTCAGGTGGCGCGGGGCCGAGCCGTGCTGACGCTGCAGCTCCGCCAGCACCCGCCTGGCCTCCGGGGAGCCGGCGAAGTGGGCGCAGATGGCCCGGGCTGCCCCCAGCGTGGCCTCGAGGCCGGGCTGGCGGCGCAGGAAGTCCAGCACCAGCCGGCTCAGGCAGTGAGCGAAGCAGGGCAGGTGGGGGTGCCCGCTGTCCTTGGCGGCCTGCGCCACGCCCGGGCTGCCCCCCGAGACCAGGAAGCCGGGGCTCAGGCAGTTCTGGGCCAGCCACAGGTGCAGCTGCTCGGCCAGCACGCCGGCCAGGGCCCGCTCCTCCGGCAGTGCCCGCACGCACAGCACCGCCCGCCGCCGCCGGCTGCCCAGCCCGGCCTCCGAGCGGGGCACCAGCCAGTGTGCCGCCAGCGCCAGGCACTGCCCCGCCGGCCCCGGGGCACACAGGTGGGCGCTGAGATGCACCCGGCTGAGGCTGGCCTGCTGCAGCGCCAGGGCCAGGCCCTGGCCGAGGGCCTGGCACAGCTGGGGCACGGCCTTGCGGGCGAAGAAGGCCGGCGAGGGGACGTGGTAGCGCGGGTCGGCTTGCGCCATGAAGCGGCGGAAGGGCTCGGCCGCCACGAAGGAGCAGGGCAGGGCCATGCCGCACAGCAGCTCGGCGATGCTGCGGTTCCAGGCCTGCGCCCGCGGGTGGTTGGGGGTGTACTTGCCGGGCACGTCCCCAGCCCGCTCGGCCTGGCTCTTGCCGGGGGGCAGCAGGCCCCTCTCCGCCTTGCTCTCCCGGCTGTCGCAGGTGGGGGCCGAGGCCCGGCTGGGGCTGACGCAGGGAGAGCCCTGGGGGTCCGACGCCGCGGGCGAGGTGAGGGCGGCGTCTTCCGCAGGCTCCTCCTCCTCCGCCTGCTCCAGGCTCGGCCTCTTGGCCGGGGCGCTGCCCGGGAGGGCGGCGGGGGCGCCGGCGGCCCTGCCCCGCCCCCACTCCCGCGGGTGCTTGCCCTCCAGGTGGCGCATGAGGGCGGAGGTGCCGAAGTGGCTGCCCAGCTTGCCCCGGCTGACGCTGGCCTGGCACAGGGTGCACACGGCCCGGCACACGTTGCTGCAGTCGATGTAGAAGAACTGCCAGACGGCCGAGGTCGACTTGCGGCGCTTGGTGCCCGGCGGCACCAGGGGGGCGCTGGGGAGGCTGAAGGGCCGGGCCTTGGGGTGGCCCAGGTAGGGCGCGGCTAGGCCTGGCGCGGGGCGCCCTGCGGGGGCACTGCCCTTCCTGCCCCGCCTCTTGCCCGGGGGGGGCAGCTTGCTGCTCTCGCTACTCGCCTCCTCGCTGGACTCGGGGGAGGAGTCGGTGACGGTGCTGCCCGTCCTCCCTCGCCCCTCCGCCTCCTCCTCCTCACTGGAGTCGCTGAGCATGGCCAGCAAGTGGGGGGCACCACGGGGCAACCTGCCCAGGGCTCGGGCCGGGGAGCCCTGCGCCCGGCTGGGGCCAAAGCCAGGGCCCTGCGAGGGATACCCCTTTGTGGCCTGCTCTTCCTCCTCCTCCTCCTCGTCCTCCTCCGGGGCCCTGCCCTCCGCGCGCTGCCGCTGCCCCCACTCCCGGGCGTGCTTGCTCTCCACGTGGCGCTTGAGGGCGGTGGTGTTGCAGTGACCCCGCAGCTTGCCGCGCCCCACGCTGGCCTGGCACAGGGTGCACACGGCCCGGCAGGGGTCGCGGGCGTCGGCGACGAAGAACTGCCACACCTCGGAGGTGGTCCTGCGGTGCCGGGCGCCGGCGGGGAGGCCGAATGCCGGTGGCGTGGTGCACTTCACTGCCCAGTCCCGCGCCAGAGCCGTCCCCGTGGCCAGCAGCGAAGGGGGGAGCCAGCCGGCCGGGACACCTCGGGGAGCCAGCTCTGCCTTCCCCCTCTCGGGGCTCCCTTCGCCGCAGGCCGCCCGGAGTCCCACGGTGCCACCCTCCGGGCCCGCCTCTTCCTCGTCGCTAAACTCCAGCTTGATCTCGATCTCAGGCACGTGCTCCTGCTCGGGGCCCAGGGGCAGGTGGCGGGGCGGGCCGGCTCCGGCGAAGGGGAACGTGGCGGCGGCACATTCTTCCCTGGCCCGTGGCAGCGAGCCACACGCCCCGGGCCCTGCCATGGCCGAGTCACCGCAGCCTGCCTCCCCTCACCGGAGCAGGCGCCGGGGCGAGGGACACACCCGGAGCCAAAGGCGGCTGGCAAGGCGCGCCGTGCGGGCCTGGCCCATCCCTGCCACGCCGGCCAGGCCGATCCTCCCCAGTGGCCGAGGGGCAGCGCAGAGCGGAAAGGCGCCCGGGGACGGAGAAGGGACGGAGGTTCTGGGGCGGGGTCGCAGCTGCTCGCTGACTTCCGGGGGAGCCTCCACTCACGAGGGGTCAGTCCCGCGGCGCCGCCTGGCCCGTGGCGTCTGGCCGCAGCGCGCTGGGAGTCCGGGCCCCTCGCCGCCGGCGCTGGCCTGCAACAGCAGAAAGGAAGCTCAGCGCCTGCAAGGGAGCAGCAGCCCACCGCCGGGTCTGGCGGAGCAGGGCGGCTGCAGGCCCCGTGCGGCCCGGGGGGCAAAGGCTCCCGGCACTGGGGGGCTCGGGGCACTCGGCCCCGCTGGGCCAGGCGCTGGGAGAGTCGGGGGGCAGCCCTCCCCTCCCGGGGTCTCCCGCTCGCTGGGCTCGCCCGGCTCCGCGCTTCGGGGGCTTCTCCCAGGCTCCCCGGGCCGCTGGTCCCCACCCACCGGGTACTGATACCCTGGCACCCGCCACGTGCTGCCCCCCGCGCCTTGCGCCCCCCAGCCCCCTCCCCCACCCCCGCCCCACGTGCTGCCCCCCGCGCCTTGCGCCCCCCAGCCCCCTCCCGCACCCCCGCCCCACGTGCTGCCCCCCGCGCCTTGCGCCCCCCAGCCCCCTCCCGCACCCCCGCCCCACGTGCTGCCCCCCGCGCCTTGCGCCCCCCAGCCCCCTCCCCCACCCCCGCCCCACGTGCTGCCCCCCGCGCCTTGCGCCCCCCAGCCCCCTCCCCCACCCCCAACATCCACCCCCGCCCCACGTGCTGCCCCCCCGCGCCTTGTGCCCCCCAGCCCCCTCTCCCACCCCCAACATCCACCCCCGCCCCACGTGCTGCCCCCCCGCGCCTTGCGCCCCCCAGCCCCCTCCCCCACCCCCAACATCCACCCCCGCCCCACGTGCTGCCCCCCCGCGCCTTGTGCCCCCCAGCCCCCTCTCCCACCCCCAACATCCACCCCCGCCCCACGTGCTGCCCCCCCGCGCCTTGTGCCCCCCAGCCCCCTCTCCCACCCCCAACATCCACCCCGCCCCACGTGCTGCCCCCCCGCGCCTTGCGCCCCCCAGCCCCCACCCCCGCCCCACGTGCTGCCCCCCCGCGCCTTGCGCCCCCTCCCCCACCCCCAACATCCACCCCCGCCCCACGTGCTGCCCTCCCGCGCCTTGCGCCCCCCAGCCCCCTCCCCCACTCCCAACATCCACCCCCGCCCTCTGTGCACGCGCATTGGGGGGTCCGTGGCCCGGCGGGGGGGGCCTGTGCGCCCCGCGCGGTGGCATCGCCCCCCCCAGCCCCCCCTTACCCGGCCGGGCCGCCGCAGCCCCACAGCGCCCCGCCCGCGGGCTGCAGGCACCGACCCAGCCCCCCCCAATATGGCCGCCGCCTCCCGCGGGGGGGCGTGGAGAGACCCCCCCTTGCTTCCGCCGGGGGGAGCGCTGCCCCCCCGCCTGAGGGGCGCGGGCCGCTGTGGGGCGGGGCCAGGCTCCCCCCAAGGGCGGGAGGGCTCAGAGACAGCCGCCCCTCCCCCCACCAGGGCCCCTTTGACAGCTGCCCCCCCGCCCCCCGCAGTGCCCCCACCCTGCCCCCCGCAGTGCCCCCCCGTGTCCCCCGCAGTGCCCCCCACCCTGCCCCCCGCAGTGCCCCCAGCCTGTCCCCCCCAGGCTCCTCCATTCTGCCCCCCACCTGCCCCCCGCAGTGCCCCCAGCCTGTCCCCCCCAGGCTCCTCCATTCTGCCCCCCACCTGCCCCCCGCAGTGCCCCCAGCCTGTCCCCCCCAGGCTCCTCCATTCTGCCCCCCACCTGCCCCCCGCAGTGCCCCCAGCCTGTCCCCCCCAGGCTCCTCCATTCTGCCCCCCACCTGCCCCCCGCAGTGCCCCCAGCCTGTCCCCCCCAGGCCCCTCCATTCTGCCCCCCACCCCACCCCCCACAGTGCCCCCCATTCTGCCCCCACCCAGTACCCCCCATTCTCCTTCCCAGCCCGCCCACCATTCTGCCCCCAGCCCACCCCAGCTATGTCCCCCAGCCTGGCCCCCCTAGTCCGCCCCCCCAGCAGTGCCCTCCACAGCCCACCCCCAGCAATGCTCCCCAGTGGGGCCGGCTGCCAGGCAAGGTGCAGCCCCGTTCGGCTGGGCGTGGTGTGGCCTTGGGCTGCCCCAGGGGTCTCAGTGGGGGGCCAGCCCCACCAGCCTGGCAGCAGGATCCAGGGCCTCGTGTCTGACTGAGCGCCAGCCCATGCAGCCCCAGGCCCCCAGCTTGCCTGGATCCGCCCGAGGCTCAGGGCCCCCCAGCATTGGCGCTCCAGCCCCCCACTGCCTGTGATGTGGGGGGTACCTTGCTGGTTGCTGTGGGCTGTGGGTGACCCGCACTGGCGGCTGTTTGTAGCACGGCCCAGCAGGACAGCGTCGCCCAACCCGTCTGACCAGTTGCCTCCCAGGGAGTCAGAGGAGGAGGCGGAGACCAGCACCTGGCTGGGGGCAGGGCTGGAAGAGAGTTTGTAGTTTCTGGCTGGAATCATGGAGGAGGCAGCCTAAGCAAGGGGCTGGGATTTAGGGGCCCAGCCTCCCCCATCTCAAGGGGGGCTGAGGCATCCTAGGCCTGCCCTGGAACCGGGTTACATCTGTGCTGGGCTGTACCCGGGAGAACACACTCCCTCTATTCTACTGGCTGGGGGAGTCTGTTCATGCCACTATAGGGGTGCAGGAGTCGGGGGACCCCGACGCGACGTCACACCGTGCACCTCAGGCCTGGAGCACTCAACATCTGCTAGCTGGGGCCCCCAGGCTCTGGTGTGCGAGGGGAGGGTCTAGCTGCCTCTCAGTCGTGGGTTTGGGGCTTTTTGCGTGTGTGTTGTTTTGGGGGGGGTTGCTTGTGTGCGGCCCCCACATGATTTTTCTGTGGGTCAGCGGCCTCCCCGCCCAAGAGAAGGTTCCTCACCCCCCCCATACAGCCTCCGCTCTGACAGCACCTCCTTCCCCCCAAGGATGTGTCTGGGGTCAGAGTTCAGCTTCCTCCTCGAGGAACAACCCGGGTTAAAGAATGTCACGTTTAACTGGGTAACTGATTCCACGGGATTTTACATCCCTGGACTGTGCCCCACAGCAGCCCTGCTGGGATTTTGCCCCGGCTCATTCTTGGGCTAACGGGTCTGGGTATCTCGGCTCAGCCTGTCTGCTGTCTTTTTTCAAATATTTGCACCACGAGAGCATTCCCCCTGCTCTCTGAGGGTCTGTCTACACTACCCCCCTAGTTCGAACTAGGATGGTTAATGTAGGCATTGGAAGTTGCAAATGAAGCCCGGGACTTGAATTTTCCGGGCTTCATTTGCATCTTGCCGGGCGCCGCCATTTTTAAATCCCCGTTAGTGCGGACTCCGTGCCTGCGGCTACACGCGGCTACACACAGCACAGACTAGGTAGTTCGGATTAGGCTTTCTAATTCGAACTACCGTTACTCCTTGTCCGCACTAATGGGGATTTAAAAATGCCGGCGCCTGGCAAGATGCAAATGAAGCTGGGGATATTTAAATCCCGGGCTTCATTTGCAACTTCGAATGCCTAGTTCGAACTAGAGTGGTAGTGTAGACATACCCTAACACTTCCTACTGCAGTGTTTCTCAACCCGTGGTACGAGTAGCCTTAGGGGTACTCGAGGGAAGTCTGGGGGGTACATCAACAACTGAATTTTGGAGGAAACTGAATTTTTGTTTTAAGTTGTACAGCACTTTATTATTTTGGTACTTTTTACACCCAAAAATTTCATCACCTGCCAGGCTACGATTAAGTTGTTTAAACAAATGTGTTGCAATGGTAGAAAAAAAAATGGTGTGTCTGAAAACTGTAGGTACTGGTGGTATATATATATATATATATATATATTTATTTAAAGGGGTTACACACACGCACGCACGCACACACACACACACTTTAATTAAAAGGGTACTTTATAAAAAAAAGGTCGAGAAAACCTGTCCTAGCATGCCACCGTTTGTTAAAAATCAACATTGCAGGTCACGAAAGCCCGGAAGCCAGGCTTTCCCACGTGTTTGGAAGCTTCAGAGGGGGAGCCGAGTTAGTCTGTAACTGGAAAAACTTAGAAAACAACCAATAGTCCTGCAGCACCTTCGAGACTAACAAAACATGTTGATGGGCTCATGAGCCGGGCTGTGCCCACAAGAGCTATACAAGCGACATGTTTTGTTAGTCTGTGAGGTGCTGCTAGACTATTGGGTGTTTCATAGGCTTGGGTATGAGTTATCCACTCCCTCCAATGTAAAAATTAACTTCTGCAGTGTTTGTTTAATGACCTGCAGGATTCCTATTGGAATAAAAGGTATTTCTTTGTCAGCGTTAGCTATGAGTACTTCATCCCGTTCACTCCAAACACAGAACAGAAATATTGATTCAATACTCTGCCTTTTCTGCATCACAATGGTCAGCTTTAGCATCCTTACCTAGTATTAGACTTACACCAGCAGTAGGATTTAATTTGTTCCGGGTACACTTAATGATTTCCTTCTTTTGGTTCTTAACTGCCCTGTCCATAGATTTTTTTTTCATTGCAATGTTTAGCTTCCCTTATCAATTATCTGCATTTTCCTGTTGGGTTGCACTCACTGCTATCAAATTCCCCATTTTTTATTTGTTAGATATGGCACCCTAACCTTGAATAGCTAATTTCACTTGCGTCTTGACGAGGACGGGATTCTTTTTAACTGAAGGTTTCAAACTTGATTGCAGACTTGCGGGGAGCCTTTGGCATCAAATGAAGCAAAACGTTCCCTATTGTCACTCAGCCTCCTTCCCCTCCTTGCCTTGACACCTGTAATGTTGTTGGCCTGTGTGTTTTCCCTCTCTCTCTGCAGCCAAATGCCCTGGAATTCCTTGGACGCTGACGGCACGTGGGGTACCCCCGATCCTGCATCACCGTCCGCAGCCAGATGAGACTCCACCGGCCCAACGGCCTCTCAGGGGTCTTCCCATTTATTTCCTTTCCCACCTCCTGCAGTAAGTGATGGAGGCCCACCCCCATCACACACCCCACCCAGCGCCCACCTCACTCCTGCAGACTGACCTCTTCCCGGCTCAGGGCAGAGACGGGGCCGTAACGCCCTGGGCAGCTCAGGGCGGGGCCGAGAGGTTCCCATTTTCCTCCCGGCACAAGTGAGCACACGTGGCATGTGGCCGGCCTGCCACCGGCTGAGAAAGCGCTGCTGCGGAACGGGAGCCGGGAGAGGAGCTGCCCGCCTGGGGTGAACCGGGGGGGTCAGGCAGTGTTCATGTGCCCAGTCCGGCCGTGCCAGCGGGACCGGATGCGTGGCGGGCCACGTGCGTCGAGCTGCACCCATGTGCCACGGGGACTGGCACCAGCCACGGAGAGACCTCTCTGGGTTTGAGCTGGTGCCCAGCCTGCACGCGCCTGGCCGGTCTGGGCCAGACCAGAGCCGCAGCACAACGGCCCTGGAGGCAGCAGGAAGCCCAGATGCGGGGGTGGCCTGGGGCAGCGCTCACCCCAGAGGTGGGAATGGAGGCGTGTCCCTACAACAGCCGCCCTCCGAGGACGGAGCCTGCTCACAGCTCGCAGGGAGAACAGCTTTGCCCAATCGCATCCAAGCTCCCCAAGCCCTCATCAAAGCTGGCTCCCGTCGGACCAAACCCAAACCCGCACGCTTCCCCGGCGGCGCCGCCACAGGCCGTGGCTGCAGACACAGCCTCAGCGACGAGGGCGGGCAGAGACCTCGGGAGCCACCAGATCCACCCCTGCCCAAAGCCGGACCCGCCCGACTCCATCAGCCCAGCCAGGGCCCTGCAAGCCAGGACTAAACACTCCAGGGACGGAGATTCCACCCCCTCCCCAGGGAACCCAGCCCAGCGCTTCCCACCCGCCTAGGGAAAGAGCTTTTCCTAATCTCCAACCTGGACCTCCCCCACTGCAACTTGAGCCCATTGCTCCTTGTTCTGCCACCTGTCACCACTGAGACCAGCCTGTCCCCAGCCTCTCTGGAACCTCCCTTCACAGACGCTGCTCTCAAATCCCCCCTCACTCTTCTCTTCTGCAGACTGAACAGACCCAAGTCCCTCAGCCTCTCCTCATAGGCCATGTGCTCCAGCCCCCGAATCATTTTGGTTGCCTCCGCTGGACCCTCTCCAATGCGTCCACGTCCTTTCTATAGTGGGGGGCCCAGAACTGGACACAACACTCCAGATGCAGCCTCACCCGAGCCGAATAAAAGGGAATAATGACATCTCTGGATCTGCTGGCAATGCTCCACCTAATGCACCCTAATAAGCCATTCGCCTTCTTGGCTACAAGGGCGCCCTGAGGATTCATATCCTGCTTCTCATCCACTGTAACCCCCAGGGCCTTTTCTGCCTAACTACTACTTAGCTGGTTGGTCCCCAGCCTGTACCAATACTTGGGATTCTTCCGTCCCAAGGGCAGGACTCTACACTTGTCCTTGTAGAACCTCATCAGATTTCTTTTGGCCCAACCCTCTAACCTGTCCAGGTCCCTCTGGACCCTTCCCTGCCCCCCAGCGTATCGACCCCTCCCCCTAACTCAGCGTCATCCACAAACGTGCTGAGGGTGCGACCCATCCCCTCGGCCAGGGCATTCACAAAGATGTTGAATTAACCCGGCCCCTGGGCTGACCCCGGGGTCTCTCTGCTTCCTACCTGCTGCTGAGCCCAAATATCCAGCCAGCTGCCTGTTCCCCACAGCTCTGCACCCCACGCCCCAGGCCCTGTCTCCCTTCCCCTCCTGTGCCCCCCGAAGTAAATATTGACGGAGGCGGCCCTTCCAGGGTTGCTGTCCGGTAGCACAAGGAGGAAGCAAGGCGCCCGCCCCAGGAGGAGCCGGCCCTGCTCTTCACACATTTAAAAATCACGGCGCAGCATTTGAGACCAGCGCGCGCCCGGTCCCTGCTACCCCTGCGGAGACGGTGCTGGGGGTACTGGCTTTCCAGCCAACCCGCCAGCACTGGTTCCTGCTCCCCCCGGCCGCCCGGAGTCCAGGGGCCCGGAGCGGGGGCCCAGGAAGGTGCAGAAGCAGCGGATGTGGGGCTGCACTGTGGGGCAGCACCAAGACCCGGGGCACAAGGGCAGGTGGGACAAAATTAACTCCTTGGCCATTGGCTCTGCATGGAGAAGCTGCCAGGCTGCAAGCGGCCGCACATCGCGCCAGCGGGAAATTAGCTCTGCTCCAGGGAGGGCACGTCTGACCTGCCCCACTCGGCCCCAGCTCCCGTCTCACCAGGTCTCCTCGGGGCCCAGCCTCTGCCTCCCACCCCCGAGGACGAGGGGCCCCCAGCGGCGCAAAGGAAACGCCCGGGCGCAGCACTAGCACGGCAAAGCGCCTGAGTTTTGTCTTTAATTACAGGGACGAGAACATTCCAGCGCCCCTCGGCTCGGTCCTGCTCAGCCTGGCTCACCCATTCCGCTGAGCGGTGCCCGGCCGACCCCAGGGAACAGAGGCGGCGGAGAGGCCCAGTCCCGCCCCGCTCCAGACGCTGTTCCCGGCCCCGGGGAACGGAGGAGGCGGAGAGGCCGAGTCCTGCCCCGCTCCAGACGCTGTTCCCGGCCCCGGGGAACGGAGGCGGCGGAGAGGCCCAGTCCCGCCCCGCTCCAGACGCTGTTCCCGGCCCTGGGGAACGGAGGCGGCGGAAGGTCCGAGTCCTGCCCCGCTCCAGATGCTGTTCCCAGCCCCGGGGAACGGAGGCGGCGGAGAGGCCCAGTCCCGCCCCGCTCCAGACGCTGTTCCCGGCCCCGGGGAACGGAGACGGCGGAGAGGCCGAGTCCCGCCCCGCTCCAGACACTGTTCCCGACCCCAGGGAACGGAGGCGGCGGAAGGTCCGAGTCCTGCCCCGCTCCAGACGCTGTTCCCGGCCCTGGGGAATGGAGGCAGCGGAGAGGCCGAGTCCCGCCCCGCTCCAGACGCTGTTCCCGGCCCCGGGGAACGGAGGCGGCGGAGAGGCCGAGTCCCGCCCCGCTCCGCACCAGCCCCAGCCGGCTCAGGGGAATGCCACGCCCGCCCTTCCGGCTTGCGAGTGATTCTCGGGTGGGTGTGAACCCAACCCCGTCCAGGCCGTTCCCGGGCAGCAGGGAGGGCTTGTGGCAGGGGCTGAGGGCAGCTGTGCCAGGGGTCCCCCTGCCTGTGCCCAGCTTCTTTCCTGTGCTCAGCCCTCGCCCGTCCCGGCAGACAGGGCAGAGCAGGAGCTGGGGCGGTGGCAGAGCCGGGGCGGGGAGCCCGGGGTGGGGATTGCAGGTTGGGTCGGAAGAGGAGCAGAACCAGGGGAAACGGGGAGGGGTGCGGCAGGGCAGAGCGGGGGCGGGGCGCGGCGGGGGGAGCTCAAGGGGGCTGCAGGCCGGCACGGAGGGCCCGGGCCCTGCCTGGCTTGGTCCAGCTCACGCCAGGGCAGCGGGTGTGTCGGTGCCCGCGAGTCCTTGGGGCCCGTGGGTGGCGGGGGGCTGGTCGCCGGGCGGCAGGGGGGCCGCGTGGGTGCGCTCGTGCCGCAGAAGGTGGGTCTTCCTGCTGAAGCGCTTGCCGCACTGGGTGCAGATGTAGGGCCGGTGCCCGGTGTGCACGGCCTGGTGCCGGCCCAGGTTGGTCTTGGAGCTGAAGCGCTGGCCGCACTGGGGGCAGGCGTGGGGGCGGGTGCCGGTGTGCACGGCCTGGTGCCGGCCCAGGTGGGACTTGCGGCTGAAGGCGCGGCCGCACTGGGCGCAGACGTGGGGCCGCTGCCCGGCGTGGGCCTTGGCGTGGGCCAGCAGGTTGGGGCGGGAGCTGAAGGCGCGGGCGCACTGGGGGCAGGCGAAGGGGCGCTCGCCGGTGTGCACGCGGCGGTGGCGCGCCAGGTGCTGGCTGTGGGCGAAGCGGCGGCCGCAGTCGGGGCAGGCGAAGGGGCGCTCGCCCGTGTGGGTGCGCTGGTGCGTGGCCAGGCTGGGCTTGTGGCTGAAGCTCTTCTCGCAGTAGGCGCAGGCGTAGGGCTTCAGGCCCATGTGGCTGCGCAGGTGGGCCGTCAGGTGCCGCTTGTCGCTGAAGCCCCGGCCGCACTCGGCGCAGGAGAAGGGCCGCCCCTCCCGGTGCACGCGCTGGTGCGACGTCAGGTTCTTCTTCCAGCTGAAGCTCTTGCCGCACTCGGCGCAGGAGAAGGGCTTGGCTCCCGGTGCGGCCCCCGGGGACGGGCCCGCCGCCTCGGCCAGCCGGCAGGGGGCGCTGGGCGCTGGCTCGGGCGCCGCGTGCACCCTCTGGTGCCGCACCAGGTGCTGCTTGTGGGTGAAGCTGCGGGCGCACTGGGCGCAGGCGAAGGGCCGCTCCCCGGTGTGGGTGCGCTGGTGCCGGATGAGGTGGGTCTTCTTGCGGAAGCTGCGGCCGCACTCGGCGCAGGGGAAGGGGCGCTCCCCCGTGTGCGTCTTCTGGTGGGCGCCCAGGTGGATCTTCTGGCTGAAGGCGCGGCCGCACTGGGCGCAGGGGAAGGGGCGCTCGCCGGTGTGGGTGCGCTGGTGCCGCGTCAGGTGGGCCTTCTTGCGGAAGCCCTTGCCGCACTGGGCGCAGGGGAAGGGGCGCTCGCCGGCGTGGGTGCGCTGGTGGGCGGCCAGAAGCTGCTGCTGGCTGAAGCTGCGGCCACACTCCCCGCAGGCCGAGGGGCTCTCCCCGCTGTGCACCCGCTGGTGCAGCCGCAGCGTCAGCTGGTCCCGGAAGCGCCGCTCGCACTCGGGGCAGCCGTGCGGCTTCTCGCTCAGCAGCTGCCACTGCTGCAGCGCCAGGCCCGGGAGGGCGCCCAGGGGGCCGAACTCCGCCAGGCCCGGCCCCTCCAGCTTGCACGGGCCCAGGAAGTCGCCGCCGCCGCCGCCCGGCAGCTGCCCCGACAGCAGCGCCTCCGCACCGAGCCCGGCCGGCCACTCCTCGTACTCCTCCTCCACCTTCACCTTCCGGACGAGCCAGTCACCTGCCGGGAGGGAGAGGGGTCAGCCCCCCGCGGAGAGACCCCCGGAGCCCAGCCCCCGTCATCGGCCACCCGCGCAGAGAGACCCCCGGAGCCCAGCCCCCATCAGCCACCCGTGCGGAGAGACCCCCGGAGCCCAGCCCCCGTCATCGGCCACCCGCGCGGAGAGACCCCCGGAGCCCAGCCCCCATCAGCCACCTGTGCGGAGAGACCCCGGAGCCCAGCCCCCGTCATCGGCCACCCGCGCGGAGAGACCCTGGAGCCCAGCCCCCATCAGCCACCTGTGCGGAGAGACCCCGGAGCCCAGCCCCCATCATCGGCCTCCCGAACGGAGAGACCCCCGGAGCCCAGCCCCCATCAGCCACCCGTGCGGAGAGACCCCCGGAGCCCAGCCCCCGTCATCGGGCGCCCGCGCGGAGAGACCCCGGAGCCCATCCCCCGTCATCGGCCACGCGCGCGGAGAGACCCCGGAGCCCAGCCCCCGTCATCGGCCACCCGCGCGGAGAGACCCCGGAGCCCATCCCCCATCATCGGCCACCCGCGCGGAGAGACCCCGGAGCCCAGCCCCCGTCATCGGCCACCCGCGCGGAGAGACCCCCGGAACCCAGCCCCCGTCATCAGCCACCCGCGTGGAGAGACCCCGGAGCCCAGCCCCCATCATCGGCCACCCGCGCGGAGAGACCCCCGGAGCCCAGCCCCCATCGGCCACCCGTGCGGAGAGACCCCGGAGCCCATCCCCCATCATCGGCCACCCGCGCGGAGAGACCCCGGAGCCCAGCCCCCGTCATCGGCCACCCGCGCGGAGAGACCCCGGAGCCCAGCCCCCGTCATCGGCCACCCGCGCGGAGAGACCCCCGGAGCCCAGCCCCCATCGGCCACCCGCGCGGAGAGACCCCCGGAGCCCATCCCCCATCGGCCACCCGCGCGGAGAGACCCCGGAGCCCAGCCCCCATCATCGGCCACCCGCGCGGAGAGACCCCCGGAGCCCAGCCCCCATCGGCCACCCGCGCGGAGAGACCCCCGGAGCCCATCCCCCATCGGCCACCCGCGCGGAGAGACCCCGGAGCCCAGCCCCCATCATCGGCCACCCGCGCGGAGAGACCCCCGGAGCCCAGCCCCCATCGGCCACCCGTGCGGAGAGACCCCTGGAGCCCAGCCCCCGTCATCAGCCACCCCCGCGGAGAGACCCCCGGAGCCCAGCCCCCATCAGCCACCCGTGCGGAGAGACCCCGGAGCCCAGCCCCCGTCATCGGCCACCCGCGCGGAGAGACCCCTGGAGCCCAGCCCCCATCGGCCACCCGTGCGGAGAGACCCCCGGAGCCCATCCCCCATCGGCCACCCGCGCGGAGAGACCCCGGAGCCCAGCCCCCATCGGCCACCCGTGCGGAGAGACCCCGGAGCCCAGCCCCCGTCATCGGCCACCCGCGCGGAGAGACCCCCGGAGCCCAGCCCCCATCGGCCACCCGTGCGGAGAGACCCCTGGAGCCCAGCCCCCGTCATCAGCCACCCCCGCGGAGAGACCCCCGGAGCCCAGCCCCCATCAGCCACCCGTGCGGAGAGACCCCGGAGCCCAGCCCCCATCAGCCACCCGTGCGGAGAGACCCCGGAGCCCAGCCCCCGTCATCGGCCACCCGCGCGGAGAGACCCCGGAGCCCAGCCCCCGTCATCGGCCACCCGCGCGGAGAGACCCCCGGAGCCCATCCCCCATCATCGGCCACCCGCGCGGAGAGACCCCCGGAGCCCATCCCCCATCGGCCACCCGCGCGGAGAGACCCCGGAGCCCAGCCCCCATCATCGGCCACCCGCGCGGAGAGACCCCCGGAGCCCAGCCCCCATCAGCCACCCGTGCGGAGAGACCCCCGGAACCCAGCCCCCGTCATCGGCCACCCGCCCGGAGAGACCCCCCGGAGCCCAGCCCCCGTCATCGGCCAGCCCCCCGCGGAGAGACCCCCGGAGCCCAGCCCCCCTCCTTAGCCACCCACGCGGAGAGACCCCCGGAGCCCAGCCCCCGTCATCGGCCACCCACGCGGAGAGACCCCCGGAGCCCATCCCCCATCAGCCACCCGTGCGGAGAGACCCCCGGAGCCCATCCCCCGTCATCAGCTACCCCCACAGAGAGACCCCTGGAGCCCATCCCCCGTCCTCAGCCAGCCCCCTGCGGAGAGACCCCAGAGCCCAGCCCCCCTCCTCAGCCATCCCCGCGGAGAGACCCCCGGAGCCCAGCCCCTGTCCTCAGCCAGCCCCCCGCGGAAAGACCCCGGAGCCCATCCCCCGTCATCGGCCACCCGCGGAGAGACCCCCGGAGCCCAGCCCCCCTCCTCAGCCAGCCCCCCGCAGAGAGACCCCAGAGCCCAGCCCCCCTCCTCAGTCACCCCCGCGGAGAGACCCCCGGAGCCCAGCCCCCCTCCTCAGCTACCCCCGCGGAGAGACCCCCGGAGCCCAGCCCCCGTCCTCAGCCAGCCCCCCGCGGAGAGACCCCCGGAGCCCAGCCCCCATCAGCCAGCCCCACTCCTGGCTCCTTCAGAGCTGGGACCGCGCCCAACAATTCCAGCCCCCCCCACCGGGCCCTCAGCAGCCTGAGGGGTCCCAGGGCTCAGGGGGCGGCAGCGACGGGGGAGGGTCTCACCTGAGCAGCTGCTCTCGGGGCCGTTCCCCCCGTCCAGGCCCAGCTGCTCCCCGGCACCGCGCTGCTCCCGCTCCCCCTGCGGGGCCACCTCGGGCTTGGGCACCACGGAGCCTGCGGGGAGCAGCGAGCGTCACGCCCCGTCCCCCACGCGGCCCAGACAGCTGCTCCCCCCTCACAGTCACCCCTCACCGGGGCCTCCGGGCGCCCGCCGGGCAGCGAGTCCCAGCTCCGCCGCACTGAGGGGAGGGCGCCATGCGGGGGCCGCAGGATCTCCAGCGCCGGGCCCCTCCCACCCTGGCCTGGAGCATCTGCCGGAGACCAGAGCCTGCCCCAGCCCGCACTGACCTGGGCTGGCCCGGCCGGGAGCCTCCCTCTCCCCGGCCTCCCCCGCAGCCCGGGCACGAGGCTCCTCCGCCTGCTCCGTGTGCGGGACGCTCTCGGGCTTGGCGACGGGGGACCCTGCAGGAGACACAGAGGCTGAGCCTGCGGCGCTTGTCCCCAGCCCTGCCGGCTGCTGGCCGGGCCCCGCCGGTCTGGGGCAGAGCCCCCCCCGTCCAAGGAAAGCCGACACAACGCCTTCGGGCCAGGCTGTGGGTGCTGTTTGCCAGCCCCTCCCGGAAGTTAGGGGAGGTGCCTCTGGCTGGCGCTCCCTCTGCCAGGCCACACCACGGAGCGGGGCGGCGGCGTCCCCCCGGCCTGCGCCAGGGAGCGGGGCGGCGGCGTCCCCCCGGCCTGCGCCAGGGAGCGGGACGGCGGCATCCCCCCCGGCCTGCGCCAGGGAGCGGGGCGGCGGCGTCCCCCCCGGCCTGCGCCAGGGAGCGGGGCGGCGGCATCCCCCCCGGCCTGCGCCAGGGAGCGGGGCGGCGGCGTCCCCCCGGCCTGCGCCAGGGAGCGGGGCGGCGGCATCCCCCCCCGGCCTGCGCCAGGGAGCGGGGCGGCGGCGTCCCCCCCCGGCCTGCGCCAGGGAGCGGGGCGGCGGCGTCCCCCCCGGCCTGCGCCAGGGAGCGGGACGGCGGCGTCCCCCCCGGCCTGCGCCAGGGAGCGGGGCGGCGTCGTCCCCCCCGGCCTGCGCCAGGGAGCGGGGCGGCGGCGTCCCCCCGGCCTGCGCCAGGGAGCGGGGCGGCGGCGTCCCCCCGGCCTGCGCCAGGGAGCGGGACGGCGGCATCCCCCCCGGCCTGCGCCAGGGAGCGGGGCGGCGGCGTCCCCCCCGGCCTGCGCCAGGGAGCGGGACGGCGGCATCCCCCCCGGCCTGCGCCAGGGAGCGGGGCGGCGGCGTCCCCCCGGCCTGCGCCAGGGAGCGGGGCGGCGGCATCCCCCCCCGGCCTGCGCCAGGGAGCGGGGCGGCGGCGTCCCCCCCCGGCCTGCGCCAGGGAGCGGGGCGGCGGCGTCCCCCCCGGCCTGCGCCAGGGAGCGGGACGGCGGCGTCCCCCCCGGCCTGCGCCAGGGAGCGGGGCGGCGTCGTCCCCCCCGGCCTGCGCCAGGGAGCGGGGCGGCGGCGTCCCCCCGGCCTGCGCCAGGGAGCGGGGCGGCGGCGTCCCCCCGGCCTGCGCCAGGGAGCGGGACGGCGGCATCCCCCCCGGCCTGCGCCAGGGAGCGGGGCGGCGGCGTCCCCCCCGGCCTGCGCCAGGGAGCGGGACGGCGGCATCCCCCCCGGCCTGCGCCAGGGAGCGGGGCGGCGGCGTCCCCCCGGCCTGCGCCACGGAGCGGGGCGGCGGCATCCCCCCCCGGCCTGCGCCAGGGAGCGGGCCGGCGGCGTCCCCCCCCGGCCTGCGCCAGGGAACGGGGCGGCGGCGTCCCCCCGGCCTGCGCCAGGGAACGGGGCGGCGGCATCCCCCCCGGCCTGCGCCAGGGAGCGGGGCGGCAGCGTCCACCCCGGCCTGCGCCAGGGAGCGGGGCGGCGGCGTCCCCCCCCGGCCTGCGCCAGGGAGCGGGGCGGCGGCGTCCCCCCCGGCCTGCGCCAGGGAGCGGGACGGCGGCGTCCCCCCCGGCCTGCGCCAGGGAGCGGGGCGGCGTCGTCCCCCCCGGCCTGCGCCAGGGAGCGGGGCGGCGGCGTCCCCCCGGCCTGCGCCAGGGAGCGGGGCGGCGGCGTCCCCCCGGCCTGCGCCAGGGAGCGGGACGGCGGCATCCCCCCCGGCCTGCGCCAGGGAGCGGGGCGGCGGCGTCCCCCCCGGCCTGCGCCAGGGAGCGGGACGGCGGCATCCCCCCCGGCCTGCGCCAGGGAGCGGGGCGGCGGCGTCCCCCCGGCCTGCGCCAGGGAGCGGGGCGGCGGCATCCCCCCCCGGCCTGCGCCAGGGAGCGGGGCGGCGGCGTCCCCCCCCGGCCTGCGCCAGGGAACGGGGCGGCGGCGTCCCCCCGGCCTGCGCCAGGGAACGGGGCGGCGGCATCCCCCCCGGCCTGCGCCAGGGAACGGGGCGGCGGCATCCCCCCTGGCCTGCGCCAGGGAGCGGGGCGGCAGCGTCCACCCCGGCCTGCGCCAGGGAGCGGGGCGGCGGCGTCCCCCCGGCCTGCGCCAGGGAGCGGGGCGGCAGCGTCCACCCCGGCCTGCACCAGGGAGCGGGGCGGCGGCGTCCCCCCCCGGCCTGCGCCAGGGAGCGGGGCGGCGGCGTCCCCCCCCGGCCTGCGCCAGGGAGCGGGGCGGCGGCGTCCCCCCGGCCTGCGCCAGGGAGCGGGGCGGCGGCGTCCCCCCCGGCCTGCGCCAGGGAGCGGGGCGGCGGCGTCCCCCCCGGCCTGCGCCAGGGAGCGGGGGCGGCGGCGTCCCCCCGGCCTGCGCCAGGGAGCGGGGCGGCGGCGTCCCCCCCGGCCTGCGCCAGGGAGCGGGGCGGCGGCGTTCCCCCCGGCCTGCGCCAGGGAGCGGGGCGGCGGCGTCCCCCCGGCCTGCGCCAGGGAGCGGGGCGGCGGCGTCCCCCCCCCGGCCTGCACCAGGGAGCGGGGCGGCGGCGTCCCCCCCGGCCTGCGCCAGGGAGCGGGGCGGCGGCGTCCCCCCGGCCTGCGCCAGGGAGCGGGACGGCGGCTTCCCCGGATGCGCCAGGGAGCGGGGCGGCGGCGTCCCCCCCGGCCTGCGCCAGGGAGCGGGGCGGCGGCGTCCCCCCCCGGCCTGCGCCAGGGAGCGGGGCGGCGGCGGCCCCCCGGCCTGCGCCAGGGAGCGGGGCGGCGGCGTCCCCCCCGGCCTGCGCCAGGGAGCGGGGCGGCGGCGTCCCCCCCGGCCTGCGCCAGGGAGCGGGGCGGCGGCGTCCCCCCGGCCTGCGCCAGGGAGCGGGGCGGCGGCGTCCCCCCCGGCCTGCGCCAGGGAGCGGGGCGGCGGCGTCCCCCCGGCCTGCGCCAGGGAACGGGGCGGCGGCGTCCCCCCGGCCTGCGCCAGGGAACGGGGCGGCGGCATCCCCCCCGGCCTGCGCCAGGGAGCGGGGCGGCAGCGTCCACCCCGGCCTGCGCCAGGGAGCGGGGCGGCGGCGTCCCCCCCCGGCCTGCGCCAGGGAGCGGGGCGGCGGCGTCCCCCCCCGGCCTGCGCCAGGGAGTGGGGCGGCGGCGTCCCCCCCGGCCTGCGCCAGGGAGCGGGGCGGCGGCGTCCCCCCCGGCCTGCGCCAGGGAGCGGGGCGGCGGCGTCCCCCCCGGCCTGCGCCAGGGAGCGGGGCGGCGGCGTCCCCCCCGGCCTGCGCCAGGGAGCGGGGCGGCGGCGTCCCTTGTGATCTGGGCACTAGGGTGGGGGAGGCAAATGCCACCCAGCTGCTTAGAAGCTCCCCCAGTGGGCAGCAGGTTGGGGTGGTGCACATGCCTCGTGGCACATAACGATGTTTATTCCGCACACAGAGGGCCCGCCCGAGAGGGGCTGTTTTACCCAGCGCAATCATGGCGTCGTAATTCTCCCTCATTCTGCTCCCGGGCGGCTCTCCAGGCGCTGCCGCTGCTCCCGGAGGGACGGGCCGGTCACATCCTCCGGCGTCGCGGGACCTGGCCAAGAGAGAGCCCTGCGGTCAGGCCGGGCCGAGCAAGCAGCCGGCTCCGTGGGGACATCCCCGACGCCCAGGGGCTTTGGGAACTGCCCCGGGTCAGTCCACGGCCGCGCGGGGCAGCAGCAGAGCCTTTGGGGGGGGCTGGGCCCACGTTCAGCAGCAGCTCCCAGGACATCGGGACCAGGCTGCTGTGGACGCAGGGCGCTGGGCGAGGCAGCGCAGCCCCACGCTCTGTACTGGATGCTGAAGCCGCTGGGCTCCGTGTGGCCCCACCTACTCGGGTCAACGTGCTGTCGAATCCCAGGCAGACGTTCCAGGTCTCTGCCGCTGGGGAATGGACAGTGGCAGCCGAGAAGGGGGGCAGCCCATGGGACGGTGTGGGGTCAACACATTGTCTGGCCACTTCTACCCAAACAGTGAACACTGTTGGTTATTCCTCACCATCAGTAGGGTTCAGAGTTAACGCCCATTGAGCTGCATGGGGTAAAACACACCTCTCCAAGCTTGGCTCAGGCCAATGACCCTGAGCAGCCTGTACTGGGCTCAAGCTTCCAGCAGTTCAGCTGTGGCCAGGAGGGCAGGCACTGGTTTGAAACAGGGCCAGGCCGCCGGAGGCCAGATCGGCTCGCGGGGCAGACGGCGCGGCTGGGGGACTCTTGTACCTGAGGTGCTGCTTTACTGGCTGTCGTGGCACCCACGAAGCCTGGAAGAGCCATGGAAAAGCGGGGGGCAAAGCAGAGGGAGCTTCCCCACGCACCCCAGTGACCTTCACCTCCCTGAACCCTCCCAGGCCCTGTGAGCCCGTGTGGGGTCCCCTTAGGCCCCAGCCAGACAAGACAGGAGTCGCACCCAGGTCCCTGCCCCACGGCCTGTGCTCTGGCTGCCTTCCCCCTGCAGCACACGGTCCTGGGGCTCAGCCCTCCTGGGGCTCTCCTGGGGGCGCTGCCCCTCCTCCCCCTGCCCAGGCAACCTCTGCCCCCATTCCCCAGCCTTTCCCTCTCTCCGGACCGACTTTACCCCCCCCTTCCTGCACCAATGCCACCCCCTCCTCCCTGGCTCCCTCCCCCGCTCCCTCCCCCTCTGCCCAACCCCCCTTCCCCTTCCTGTACCACTTCCCTTCCCCGTCCCTGGACTCTTCCCTCCTCCCCTCGATTCTTGCTTCATGCCGCCCTCCTCTTCCTGCAGCCTCCCTCCCCTCCCCCCGCCCCGGGTCCCCCCCGATCCCGCCGTCTCCCCAGGGCCTCCCCCCCCCTGCACGGCCCTTCCCCTCCCCCCCAGGCAGAGCCCAGGGCGCAGCGGGGGACCCAGGAGTCCGACCTGCCCCCACCCCGCGCTGCAGCATCCAACCAGCCCCAGGGCCCCCCGCCCGGCCCCACCTTCGCGGCAGCCCCGCCCGGAGCCGGGCCGGGTCCCCCCGGGGCGCGGAGCTGCCGGTCCCTGCGCAGCCACGAGCCGGCGGGGCGCGGGCAGCCTGGGAGCCGGAGTCCGGCGGCGGGGAGGGGACTACATCTCCCAGCAGGCAGCGCGCCCCCCCCCCCCCGCCAGCTGGGAGGGGGCAGGACAGAGGGGCCCGAGCCTGGGATCGCCCCTCCCCGCAGCAGCAGCGCAGCCCAGAGCCTGCTCCAGGCGGCTGGGCCCCTCAGCCCGTCTGTTAGGCCGGGAGCCCCCCAAGGGAGCCCCCCCGAGCAGCAGTCAGGGTCAGGCCCATGGCAAGGGGGAAAGTGCCTGGAGACGTTGGGCTACCCAGCCAGAGCAGCCCTGTCCAGGGGCGCCCGCGCCGGGACTGAGGGACGGCTGGTTCCCGCGCCCAGACTGAAGGACGGCTGGTTCCCGCGCCCGGACTGAGGGACAGCTGGCTCCCACGCCAGGGCGGAGCGACGGCTGGTTCCCGCGCCCGGACTGAGGGACAGCTGGCTCCCACGCCAGGGCGGAGCGACGGCTGGTTCCCATGCCCGGACTGAGGGACGGCTGGTTCCCACGCCAGGGCGGAGCGACGGCTGGTTCCCATGCCCGGACTGAGGGACAGCTGGCTCCCACGCCAGGGCGGAGCGACGGCTGGTTCCCGCGCCCGGACTGAGGGACAGCTGGCTCCCACGCCAGGGCGGAGCGACGGCTGGCTCCCACGCCAGGGCGGAGCGACGGCTGGTTCCCACGCCAGGGTGGAGTGACGGTTGGTTCCCACGCCGGGGCGGAACGACAGCTGGCTCCCGCGCCGGGACTGAGGGACGGCTGGTTCCCGCGCCCAGACTGAAGGACGGCTGGCTCCCACGCCAGGGCAGAGCGACGGCTGGTTCCCGCGCCCAGACTGAGGGACGACTGGTTCCCACGCCAGGGTGGAGTGACGGTTGGTTCCCACGCCGGGGCGGAGCGACAGCTGGCTCCCGCACCGGGACTGAGGGACGGCTGGTTCCCGCACCAGGGCGGAGTGACGGCTGGTTCCCGCGCCGGGGCGGAGTGATGGCTGGCTCCCGCGCCTGGACTGAGGGACGGCTGGTTCCTGCGCCGGGGCGGAGTGACGGCTGGCTCCCGCGCCCGCACCAGGGCGGAGTGACGGTTGGTTCCCGTGCCGGGGCGGAGTGACGGCTGGCTCCCGCGCCAGGACTGAGGGACGGCTGGTTCCCGCACCAGGGCGGAGTGACGGTTGGTTCCCGCGCCGGGGCGGAGTGACGGCTGGCTCCCGCGCCAGGACTGAGGGACGGCTGGTTCCCGCGCCAGGGCGGAGCAACTTCTGGTTCCCGAGCCAGGACTGAGGGATGGCTGCTTCCTGCACTGGGGCAGAGCGATGGCTGGTTCCCACGCCGGGACTGAGGGACGGCTGGTTCCCGCGACGGCTGGTTCCCACGCCAAGGCGGAGCGATCCTGGTTCCCGCGCCGGGGTGGAGTGACGGCTGGCTCCCGCACCGGGACGGAGTCACACCTGGTTCTGGGTCTCAAAGGGGCAGCCCTGTTGGTCTGTACGTTAAACGAAAAACCAAGCGGTCCTGCAGCACCTTAAGAGACAGACGGAAAATATCCACAGTGTCACGAGCACAGCCTGCTTCTGGGCCCCGCGTTTCAGGATGGCTGTGGAGAAATTGGAGAAGGTCCAGAGAAGGGCAACAAGAATGATGAACAGTCTAAAGAACACGAGCTAGGAGGGAAAACCGAAGGAACTGGGCTTGTTTAGTTTGGAAAGGTGAAGACTGAGGGGGGACATGAGAGCCGTTTTCAAGTACAGGCAGTCCCCGGGTTAC
Organism: Pelodiscus sinensis; assembly: GCF_049634645.1. Lineage (NCBI taxonomy): Eukaryota > Metazoa > Chordata > Testudines > Trionychidae > Pelodiscus > Pelodiscus sinensis. The sequence goes on along the minus strand of NW_027465850.1, from coordinate 22,086 downwards.
GTACAAGATAGGGACTGTAGGTTTGTTCTTAAGCTGAATCTGTATGTAAGTCGGAACTGGCGTCAGCCACTGCTGAAACTGATCAGTTTCAACAGCGGCTGAATCTGGAGGCCAGTTCTGACTTAGGTACAGATTCAACTTAAGAACCCCAGGCGTCCCCAAGTCAGCTGCTGCTGAAACTGATCAGGGGCTGATTCCAGGAAGCCTGGGGCAGGGGCTTCCTGTAGTCAGCCACTGGTCAGTTTCAGCAGCTGCTGACTTGGGGACACCTGGGGCAGAGCAGCTGGGGTGCTGCTGGGTTGGTCCAGTGGTGCCCAGAGCGGCACTACGGGACCAACCGGCAGTGCCCCAGCTGCTGTACCACAGGCGTCCGGAGCAAAGCGGCGGAGCACGGGAGCAGCGGGACAGCCCAGACGCGCCGTGGCTATCCTGCTGCCCTCGGGCTCCGTGGCTTTGCTCTGCTTTGCTCCCTGTCCCCCTGGCCTGCAGACCAGGGGGACGGGGAGCAAAGCAGAGCAGAGCAAAGCCGCGGAGCACGCAGCCAGCTGACAGCAGAGACGTGTCTGGGCTGTCCTCTGGCCGCGTGCTCCGCCGCTTTGCTTCCTCTCCCTGGTCTGCTGGAGACCAGAGAGAGGGAGGGCCCCGTTCGTAACTGCGGATCCGACATAAGTCGGATCCGCGTAACTCGGGGACTGCCTGTACCTAAAAGGGTGTCACAGGGAGGAGGGAGAAAACTTGTTCCCCTTGGCCTCTGAGCACAGGACAAGCAGCAATGGGCTTAAACTGCAGCCAGGGAGGTTGAGGTTGGACATTAGGGAAAAGTTCCTGCCTGTCGGGGGGTCAAACACTGGGATAAGTTGCCTGGGGGTGGGGGGAGGATTGTGAAATCTTCAGTGTCTCCAGCGCTGGAGAGCAGGTTGGCAGGCATCTGCCAGGGCTGGTCTCCATCCAGACGGGGCTGGTCCTGCTGGGAGGCCTCCACCTCTTGAGGTTGCTGCCTGCTCTAGGGTTGTTCAGCCTGGCTCCAGGGTTTGTCCCGTCTGCTCTGAGCCAGGGCGCAACTGCTCTCCAGTGACAGCCAGGGAGGAAGTGGGGAGTTCTGGGGTTTGGGGGGGCTACATGTAGGGGGGCGCTCAGTGCCCGGATGTTCCTAGTTCAATGTGACAGGAGGGAGGGAGTTTTGGGGGTTCCCACTTCCCCCACCCCCCAGTCACCCCCAGCCCCCCGTGTCCCACTTCCCCCACAACCAGTCACCCCCAGCCCCCCACGTCCCACTTCCCCCACCCCCCAGTCACCCCCAGCCCCCCGCGTCCCACTTCCCCACAACCAGTCACCCCCAGCCCCCCACGTCCCACTTCCCCCACCCCCCAGTCACCCCCAGCCCCCCGCGTCCCACTTCCCCCCCACCCCCCAGTCACCTCTGCATCCGCCACCCCAGGCCCCCCGCATCCCACTTCCCCGACCCCCCAGTCACCTCTGCCCTCCCCCACCCCCTGCAGTCCCCCACTCCCCCAATCGCCCCTGTCCTCTCCTGCCCCCAGTCACCCTGCCCTGCGCCTCGCCTGCGCTGCCACATGGGCACAGTGTGGGGGAGTCTCCACTTCCCCTTCTAGCCCTGCTGTCTGGGCAGCGACCTCAGCCCCCAGCCCGCCTCCGTGGGCAGGGCAGGCCAGCGCCATGTGGGCTTTGGAGGCCGGGCTCGCCCAGCCCCCTCCCTGCTGCCCCCCAGGCTGGCTCCCATCCCCCGGGAGCCCCACCTGGAGCCAGGGGCGGGCGCCAGCCTCTGGGTGTCTGTCGCCAAGTGGGGGCAGAGCTGGGCGGCCGGGAGGGAAAGAATCAGAGAATCAGGGAACACTAGGACTGGGAGGGACCTCGAGAGTCATCGAGTCCAGTCCCCTGCCCCCATGGCAGGACCCAGCTCCGTCTACACCATCCCTGAGAGACATTTATCTAACCTGCTCCTAAATATCCCCAGAGATGGGATTCCACAACCTCCTGGGCAATTTATTCCAGTGTTTGACCACCCTGACAGGTAGGAACTTTTTCCTAATGTCCAACCTAAACCTCCCTGGCTGCAGTTTAAGCCCATTGCTTCTTGTCCTGTCCTCAGAGGCCAAGGGGAACAAGTTTTCTCCTTCCTCCTTATGACACCCTTTTAGATACTTGAAATCTGCTCTCATGTCCCCCCTCAGTCTTCTCTTTTTTAAATTAAACAAACCCAATTCCTTCAGCCTTCCCTCGTAGCTCATGTTCTCTAGACCTTTCATCATTCTCGTTGCTCTTCTCTGCACCCTTTCCAATTTCTCCACATCTTTCTTGAAATGTGGCGCCCAGAACTGGACACAGTACTCCAGCTGAGGCCTAACTAGTGCAGAGTAGAGCGGCAGAATGACTTCACGAGTTTTGCTTACAACACACCTGTTGATACAACCTAGAATCATATTTGCTTTTTTTGCAACAGCATCACACTGTTGACTCATATTCAACTTGTGGTCCACTATGACCCCTAGATCCCTTTCCGCCATGCTCCTTCCTAGACAGTCGCTTCCCATTCTGTTTGTGTGAGACTGATTGTTCCTTCCTAAGTGCAGCACTTTGCATTTGTCTTTATTAAACTTCATCCTGTTACCTCAGACCATTTCTCCAATTTGTCCAGGTCATTTTGAATGATGAACCTATCCTCCAGAGCAGTCGCAACCCCTCCCAGCTTGGTATCATCTGCAAAATTAATAAGCTTCCTCTCTATGCCAATATCTAAATTGTTGATGAAGATACTGAACAGAGCCGGTCCCAAAACAGACCCCTGCAGAACCCCACTTGTTATGCCTTTCTAGCAGGATTGTGAACCATTAATAACTACTCTCTGAGTACAAGCGACGAGGAGTCCTGTGGCACCTTATAGACTAACTGAAGTGTAGGAGCATAAGCTTTCGTGGGCAAAGACCCACTTCGTCAGATGCATGTCAAGTGGGTCTTTGCCCACGAAAGCTTATGCTCCTACACTTCAGTTAGTCTATAAGGTGCCACAGGACTCCTCGCTGCTTTTGCAGATTCAGACTAACACGGCTACCCCTCTGATCTCTGAGTACGGTTATCCAGCCAATTATGCACCCACCTTATAGTAGCCCCATCTAAGTTGTATTTACCTAGTTTATTGATAAAAATATCATGCGAGACCATATCAAACGCCTCACTAAAGTCTAGGTATCCCACATCCACCGCTTCTCCCTTATCCACAGGACTCGTTATCCTATCAGAGAAAGCTATCAGATTGGTTTGACATGATTTGTTCTTTACAAATCCATGCTGGCTGTTCCCAATCACCTTGCCACTTTCCAAGTGTTTGCATATGATTTCCTTAATTACCTGCTCCATTATCTTCCCTGGGACAGACGTTAAACTGACCGGTCTGTAGTTTCCTGGGTTGTTCTTATTCCCCTTTTTATAGATGGGCACTAGATTTGCCCTTTTCCAGTCTTCTGGAATCTCCCCTGTCTGCCATGATTTTCCAAAGATGATAGCTAGAGGCTCAGATCCCTCCTCTATCAGCTCCTTGAGTATTCTAGGTGCATTTCCTCAGCCCTGGTGACTTGCAGGCATCTCACTTTTCTAGGTGATTTTTAACTTGTTCTTTTTTTATTTTACCTTCTAACCCTCCCCCCTTCCCACTAGCATTCCCTATGTCAGTTTGGGTGGGGAGGGGCGGCAGCAGGGCTTGGGGGGCCCTAACCTCCCCCCCGAGGTCTGCCCGCCTCCCCTCCCAGGCGGGGGGGGGCAGCCTGCCCCAGCCAGGCACGATCTCGGGGGGGCTGAGCGGAGCCCGGACGCGCGGCTCAGGCAGATCCGGGTCTGGGAAGGGGAAGCCGGCGGGGGCCGAGATTCCAGCCCAGCAGCTGGAAAATCCCCAGGCCACATCCTGGTTACACGCTCGGCCCCTGTCCCAGGCAGGCAACATGCGGCGAGCCCCCGAGAGCCCCAGCCCCGCCCCCGAGAGCCCCAGCCCCGCCCCCGGCAGCCTCGGCGTCCCCAGCCAGCCTCAGTGTCCCTGGCCAGGTTCTGCACCCCCCGGCAGCTCCAGCACCCCGGCCAGCTCCCGTACCCCCTGGCAGCCTCAGTGTCCCCGGCCAGCTCCCGCACCCCCCGGCAGCCTCAGCGTCCCCGGCCAGCTCCCGCACCCCCCGGCAGCCTCAGCGTCCCCAGCCAGCTCCCGCACCCCCCGGCAGCCTCAGCGTCCCCAGCCAGCTCCCGCACCCCCCGGCAGCCTCAGTGTCCCCAGCCAGCTCCCGCACCCCCCGGCAGCCCCAGTGCCACTCCACCCCCCGGCAGCCTCAGTGTCCCCGGCCAGCTCCCGCACCCCCCGGCAGCCTCAGTGTCCCCAGCCAGCTCCCGCACCCCCCGGCAGCCTCAGTGTCCCCGGCCAGCTCCCGCACCCCCCGGCAGCCTCAGTGTCCCCGGCCAGCTCCCGCACCCCCCGGCAGCCTCAGTGTCCCCAGCCAGCTCCCGCACCCCCCGGCAGCCTCAGCGTCCCCGGCCAGCTCCCGCACCCCCTGGCAGCCCCAGTGCCACTCCGCCCCTCAGCACCGCCCGTGTTCAGGGGCCTGCCTGCCTCTCCAAGCACCCCAGAGGTGTCCTTCCCCTGCCAGGCAGCACGGCCCGGGCCTCAGAATGGGGCCAGGTGCCAGGACTCCTGGGGTCTCTCCATGAGACTGGGGTCAGAGTAGGGCTGTGCGCTAGGGGGCTGTAGAGATATGTGGCTGATCCCTGTGTGACCCTGTCTCTGCTCCGTGCCTCAGTTTCCCCAGCTGGGAAGTGTTGGTCTGGGGGGTTGTGCGGGCATCCCTTGCTCCACACAAGCTAATTAAGAAGAGTCCCTGCCTTGCCCGCCCCTCCCCCCAGGTGCCGCGTTGCATGCTGGGACTCATGGTCCCCTGTGGCCCGCACATCCCAGGACCACGGCAGGTCCCAGCTGACGCCCGGGGGGCTGGCGGGCGCGTGCAGGGAGACCTGGAGCCGTGCGCGGGCGCGACCCACCCTGCTGCAGCCAGGCCGGGCTGTTCCCTGCTCCCTCCCTCGGGTCATGCCCGGAGACACGTGGGGCTCCCTGGAGGCAGCTGTCCGCTCAGGGCCCGTGGGGGGGGGGGGGGCGGGAATGGGGGGGAGTTTCCGGCTGAGCGGGCAGAGCGAATCCTGGCCACAGCAGCTGTGCATCCTGGGGACTCTCCAATCCCAGGCGGCTCCGCTGGCCCCGCCCCGCTCGCCCTGTGGCTATAAACCCGCGCGGGGGCCGCCCTGCCCCACTGCGGAGCCAGCCGGGCACGAGGCTCTAGGGCAGGGCGCCAGCAGACTCAGGTAAGGGGCTTGGTGAGCAGCGGGGCTCCGGCGCCTCGGAGCACGGAGGGATGGGAAACCCCCCCACCCGCCCGCCCACCCCGTGCCTCGCTGGAGTGTGGGGGGGGTGAGATCCCTGCGCTCCACCCCCGTTCATCCAGCCGGCGTGGGCAGGGGCCTCGTGTGCCCGTCCTACCCGGCGCGGGCAGGGCCCTCGTGTGCCCGTCCTACCCGGCGCGGCCAGGGCCCTCGTGTGCCCGTCCTACCCGGCGTGGGCAGGGGCCTCGTGTGCCCGTCCTACCCGGCGCGGCCAGGGCCCTCGTGTGCCCGTCCTACCCGGCGCGGCCAGGGCCCTCGTGTGCCCGTCCTACCCGGCGTGGGCAGGGGCCTCGTGTGCCCGTCCTACCCGGCGCGGCCAGGGCCCTCGTGTGCCCGTCCTACCCGGCGTGGGCAGGGGCCTCGTGTGCCCGTCCTACCCGGCGTGGCCAGGGCCCTCGTGTGCCCGTCCTACCCGGCGCGGCCAGGGCCCTCGTGTACCCGTCCTACCCGGCGTGGGCAGGGGCCTCGTGTGCCCGTCTTACCCGGCGCGGGCAGGGGCCTCGTGTGCCCGTCTTACCCGGCGCGGGCAGGGGCCTCGTGTGCCCGTCCTACCCGGCGCGGGCAGGGGCCTCGTGTGCCCGTCCTACCCGGCGCGGGCAGGGGCCTCGTGTGCCCGTCTTACCCGGCGCAGGCAGGGGCCTCGTGTGCCCGTCCTACCCGGCGCGGCCAGGGCCCTCGTGTGCCCGTCCTACCCGGCGCGGGCAGGGGCCTCGTGTGCCCGTCCTACCCGGCGCGGCCAGGGCCTCGTGTGCCCGTCCTACCCGGCGCGGCCAGGGCCCTCGTGTGCCCGTCCTACCCTGCGTGGCCATGGGCCTCGTGTGCCCGTCCTACCCGGCGCGGCCAGGGCCCTCGTGTGCCCGTCCTACCCGGCGTGGGCAGGGGCCTCGTGTGCCCGTCCTACCCGGCGTGGGCAGGGGCCTCGTGTGCCCGTCCTACCCGGCGCGGCCAGGGCCCTCGTGTGCCCGTCCTACCCGGCGTGGCCAGGGGCCTCGTGTGCCCGTCTTACCCAGTATGGCTCTGGGCAGCCTGCCCTGGGTGGCTCCCTGGGAGACTCCCCTTTGTGTTCCCTGCCTGGTCGTACAGGGTGTGATGGCAAATTGGGTTCCCCCGTCTCCTGCACCCCCGAAATGGCACGAACAGACTCCACCAGCCAGTAGAACAGAGGTGGTTTATTGCTTCTTCAGGATACAGCCCAGCACAGATGGAATCTGGTTCCAGGGCAGGCCTAGGATGCCTCAGCCCCCTTGAGATGGGGGGGTCTCGGCTTCTGAACCCCCCAGCCTGTTGCTGAGGCTGCTTCCTCCATGCTCCCAGACAGAAACTAACTCACCCTCCTCCAGCCCTGCCCCCCAGCCAGGGCAGCATCCCCCTTCCTTTGTTCCTCTCCAAGGGGGGTAGCTGGTCAGACCGGTTTGGAGCCCCCCTTGCATAATGACCAGACAGCAGCGGTCGCCCAGCCCTAGCAAGGCCCCCCCACCACGTCACACAGGGGCTTGGCCGAGGTGTACCAGTAGTTCGAATTAGGAAGCCTAATCTGAAGTACCTAGTGCGGGCCGCGTGGAGCCGCGTGTAGCCGCGTGGAGCCTCGGGCACGGTGTCCGCACTAAGGGGGATTTTAAAATGGTGGCGCCCGGGAAGATGCAAATGAAGCCTGGCGTATTTAAATCCCGGGCTTCATTTGCAAGTTCGAATGCCGACATTAGCCACCCTGGTTCGAACTAGGGGGCAGTGTAGACAGACCCTGAGAACGGGCAGCCGGGCGGTCAGTCCCGGGCTTGGGGCACAGTTTTGCTGGCCACATGGCTGTGATGTACTGGGCGTAGGGTCCAGTCGCTGGGCGCTGGGCGTGGGCGACCCCTACTGGCCTGTGTCTGTAACACTGCTCAGCGGGGGGGCGCCCTGGGGAACCACAGGCCATGGCCCAGCCGGTTCTCACCCGGGCAGGGAAGGGGTTTGAAGAGGGGAAGGGGGGGGGGGCTTGGAGAAGGGGCAGGTTTTGGCTGGAATGACATGGAGAGAAGACTAAGCCGAGTGCTGGGGGTTCGGGGCCCTGTGGGCCCCCAGCGGTTGGAGGCTGCCTGCCCCTCACTTCGATGCCCACACGGAACCCGGGCTGGGCTGCACGGCGCAGAAGCAATAACCCCCCATTTGACTGGCTGGTGGAGTCTCCTCTCGCTGTAGCTGGGGTGCAGAGTGGGGGGTCCCCGTGGCCTGCTCTTGGCACCTTCCGTCGGGCACACTCCGTGGCCCTGGCCAGCCGGGAGAGCAGCACTGACGGGCCGAGCTGGAACGCCCTGGCCCCAGGAGCAACCGCCCCACCCGCGATCGCCCTGGGCCGCTCAGCCCTGGCTCAGTTGCGCTCAGCTCCGGGATCGCCCTGGGCCACGCCCCATGAAGGCCTGGCCGGGTGGGTCCCTGCGGAGGCCTGGCCGTGCCGTGCGCTGGCCGGGCGGGTCCCCGAGGAGGCCTGGCCGTGCCCTGTGCTGGCCAGGTGGGTCCCTGCGGAGGCCTGGCCGTGCCGTGCGCTGGCCGGGTGGGTCCCTGCGGAGGCCTGGCCGTGCCGTGCGCTGGCCGGGTGGGTCCCTGCGGAGGCCTGGCCGTGCCGTGTGCTGGCCGGGTGGGTCCCTGCGGAGGCCTGGCCGTGCCCTGTGCTGGCCGGGTGGGTCCCTGCGGAGGCCTGGCCGTGCCCTGTGCTGGCCGGGTGGGTCCCTGAGGAGGCCTGGCCGTGCCGTGCGCTGGCCGGGTGGGTCCCTGCGGAGGCCTGGCCGTGCCGTGTGCTGCCCGGGTGGGTCCCTGCGGAGGCCTGGCCGTGCCCTGTGCTGGCCGGGTGGGTCCTTGCGGAGGCCTGGCCGGGCCGTGTGCTGGCCGGGTGGGTCCCTGCGGAGGCCTGGCCGTGCCGTGTGCTGGCCGGGTGGGTCCCTGCGGAGGCCTGGCCGTGCCGTGCGCTGGCCGGGTGGGTCCCTGAGGAGGCCTGGCCGTGCCGTGCGCTGGCCGGGTGGGTCCCTGCGGAGGCCTGGCCGTGCCGTGTGCTGGCCGGGTGGGTCCCTGCGGAGGCCTGGCCGTGCCGTGCGCTGGCCGGGTGGGTCCCCGAGGAGGCCTGGCCGTGCCGTGCGCTGGCCGGGTGGGTCCCTGAGGAGGCCTGGCCGTGCCGTGTGCTGGCCGGGTGGGTCCCCGAGGAGGCCTGGCCGTGCCGTGTGCTGGCCGGGTGGGTCCCCGAGGAGGCCTGGCCGTGCCGTGCGCTGGCCGGGGGGGTCCCTGCGGAGGCCTGGCCGTGCCGTGTGCTGGCCGGGTGGGTCCCTGCGGAGGCCTGGCCGTGCCGTGTGCTGGCCGGGTGGGTCCCTGGCTCCGGGGGGCTCAGCAGCGCGGCAGTTTGGCTCCCACTCCCCGAGAGCCCCCCTCTCTCCCCAGGCTGCCACGGGGGACTGGCTGCGGGACATGCCGGGCGCAGCGCGGAGCCGGGCCCTGGGTCCGCCTGCCAGGCTGCTGCTGGGGCCGCTGGTCTGGCTGCTGTGGGCGCCGGCGGCGCTGGCTGAGGGGTAAGGACGCGTCTCCCACGGGGGCTGTGCCGGGAGCCGCCAGCCCAGGGCTCGCCCGCCGGCTCTGGAGCGCCCAGCCCCCGTCCTCGAGCCCCAGGGGGCAGCGCCCGTGGGGGGGTCTGACCCCTGGGCCCTGCGGGGCCGTTCTGCCCGCCCCGTCCCACCCCTGGCCCCAAGGGGCAGCGCCGGCCAGGGGGCAGAGCTCGCTCTGTGTGTGGGGGGTGGGAGGGCTGATCCCCCTGGTGCTGCTCAGGAGAGGGGTGAGGCAGTGCCCGGGCAGGGGGAGGGGGAACTTGGGGGTCCCCTGCTCCCCCACTACAGACAGCTGGGCCCCTCCGACTCCAGCCAGCCCCTCGGCCTTTTCCAGGAGCCCCACCCCACAGCAGCCCCTCCCTGCCTGTAACAGGGACTGGGTGGCAGAACCCCTCCCCCCCCGCTGGGCCGGGGTGCCACAGGGGGTCTGGACCCTGCTGCTTGGCCCTGCGACGCCTGGTCTGGCTGGAAGCCTGGGGGTGGGCACAGCCTGGGCAAAGGGGGAAGGGCGACTGGGAAGGTCCAGGGCTCGGGTTTCGGAGGGCTAGGGTTAGGGGTCTGGATTGGGTCCGGGGCCCCGTTGGGGAACTGGCTCAGGGCTCCATCAGGGGGCTGGGTCAGGGCTCTGTGGGGGGCTGACTTGGGGCCCTGTGGGGGCCAGGTCAGGGCTCTGTGGGGGGCTGGCTAAGGGCTCCATTGGGGGTAGGGTTGTGGCTCCATGGAGGGCCGGGTCAGGGCTCTGTGGGGGGCTGACTTGGGACCCTGTGGGGGCCAGGGTCGGGACTTTGTGGGGGCTGGGTCGGGGTTCTGTGGGGGGCCGGGTTGTGGCTCCGTGGGGGGCCGCGTCGGGGCTCCGTGGGGGGCCAGGTCTTGGCTCCGTGGGGGCCGGGTCGGGGCTCCGTGGGGGGCCGGGTCGGGGCTCTGTGGGGGGCCGGTTCGGGGCTCCGTGGGGGCCGGGTCGGGGCTCCGTGGGGGGCTGGTCGGGGCTCCGTGGGGGCCGGGTCGGGGCTCCGTGGGGGGCTGGTCGGGGCTCCGTGGGGGCCGGGTCGGGGCTCCGTGGGGGGCTGGTCGGGGCTCCGTGGGGGCCGGGTCGGGGCTCCGTGGGGGGCCAGGTCTTGGCTCCGTGGGGGGCTGGTCGGGGCTCCGTGGGGGCCGGGTCGGGGCTCCGTGGGGGGCCGGTCGGGGCTCCGTGGGGGGCCAGGTCTTGGCTCCGTGGGGGCCGGGTCGGGGCTCCGTGGGGGGCTGGTCGGGGCTCGTTGCCAGGTCCAATCCGGGGGCCGGCGCTGTTGCAGGCGCTGGTGCGAGCGGACAGAGCGGGTGACGGAGCAGGCGGAGCTGAGCCCCCGGCGGGAGCAGGCGGTGCCCTGCGCGGAGCTGCCCCGCTACCAGCTGGCCGGCTGGCACCTCGACCCGCACAGGACGCGCCAGGCCGGCGCCCCCGCCTCCCTGTGCCACGTCTACAAGTGAGTGCCCAGGAGAGCCCCCCCTCTGCGCCCCTCCCCCCTGTGTGCCCCCCTCTCTGCGCCCCCCCCTCTGCGCCCCTCCCCCCTGTGTGCCCCCCTCTCTGCGCCCCTCCCCCTCTGCGCCCCTCCCCCGTGTGCCCCCTCTCTGCGCCCCCCCCTCTGCGCCCCTCCCCCCTGTGTGCCCCCCTCTCTGCGCCCCCCCCTCTGCGCCCCTCCCCCCTGTATGCCCCACCTCTTTGCGCCCCTCCCCCTCTGCGCCCCTCCCCCCGTGTGCCCCACCTCTCTGCGCCCCCGCCTCCCTGTGCCACGTCTACAAGTGAGCGCCCAGGAGAGCCCCCCCTCTGCGCCCCCCCCTGCGCCCCTCCCCCCTGTGTGCCCCCCTCTCTGCGCCCCTCCCCCTCTGCGCCCCTCCCCCCTGTGTGCCCCCCTCTCTGCGCCCCCCCCCTCTGCGCCCCTCCCCCCTGTATGCCCCACCTCTCTGCGCCCCTCCCCCTCTGCGCCCCTCCCCCCGTGTGCCCCACCTCTCTGCGCCCCCGCCTCCCTGTGCCACGTCTACAAGTGAGCGCCCAGGAGAGCCCCCCCTCTGCGCCCCCCCCTGCGCCCCTCCCCCCGTGTGCCCCACCTCTCTGCGCCCCCACCTCCCTGTGCCACGTCTACAAGTGAGCGCCCAGAAGAGCCCCCCCTCTGCGACCCTCCCCCTCTGCGCCCCTCCCCCCTGTGTGCCCCACCTCTCTGCGCCCCCGCCTCCCTGTGCCACGTCTACAAGTGAGCGCCCAGGAGAGCCCCCCCTCTGCGCCCCCCCCTGCGCCCCTCCCCCCTGTGTGCCCCACCTCTCTGCGCCCCCGCCTCCCTGTGCCACGTCTACAAGTGAGCGCCCAGGAGAGCCCCCCCTGTGTGCCCCACCTCTCTGCGCCCCTCCCCCTCTGCGCCCCCCCTCTGCGCCCCTCCCCCTCTGCGCCCCCCTCTCTGCGCCCCTCCCCCCTGTGTGCCCCACCTCTCTGCGCCCCTCCCCCACTGCGCCCCTCCCCCCTGTGTGCCTCACCTCTCTGCGCCCCTCCCCCTCTGCGCCCCCCTCTCTGCGCCCCTCCCCCTCTGCGCCCCACCTCTCTGCACCTCTACCCCTCTGCGCCCCTCCCCCTGTGCGCCCCCCTCTCTGCGCCCCTCCCCCTCTGCGCCCCACCCCCTCTGCGCCCCACCCCCCTCTGCGCCCCACCTCTCTGCGCCCCTCCCCCTCTGTGCCCCACCTCTCTGCGCCCCTCCCCCTCTGCGCCCCTCCCCCTCTGCGCCCCACCCGCTCTGTGCCCCTCCCCCTCTGTGCCCCACCTCTCTGCGCCCCTCCCCCTCTGCGCCCCACCTCTCTGCACCTCTCCCCCTCTGCGCCCCCCTCTCTGCGCCCCACCTCTCTGTGCCCCTCCCCCTCTGCGCCCCACCTCTCTGCGCCCCTCCCCCTCTGCGCCCCCCTCTCTGCGCCCCTCCCCCCTGTGTGCCCCACCTCTCTGCGCCCCTCCCCCACTGCGCCCCTCCCCCTCTGTGCCCCACCTCTCTGCACCTCTCCCCCTCTGCGCCCCTCCCCCTCTGTGCCCCTCCCCCTCTGCGCCCCACCTCTCTGCGCCCCTCCCCCTCTGTGCCCCCCTCTCTGCGCCCCTCCCCCCGTGTGCCCCACCTCTCTGCGCCCCTCCCCCACTGCGCCCCACCTTTCTGCGCCCCTCCCTCTCTGCACCCCTCCCCCTCTGTGCCCCACCTCTCTGCGCCCCTCCCCCTCTGCGCCCCACCTCTCTGCGCCCCTCCCCCTCTGTGCCCCCTGTCACAGGCTATGGGGCGTCCCTAGGCCCTGCCCCCCACCCACAGCCAGAGGGGACTCTCTGGCGGCAGGTAGAAGAGAAGGGTTATCGGGCCCCAGGGACCGGGGAGCAGGAGCCGTGGCCTGTCTGGGGGGGACGGAGGGGCCCAGAGCCCTGCCCAGCCCCCCTGGCCAGTGAGGCTCCTTCTTCCCCAGCCATTGCTCCCAGCCCCAGGCAGCCCCCCTCCTGCCTTGTCCTGCTTCCCGGCCCCACGGCTGTGCTGGCCCCTGGCCCTCAGGAGTGAGAGCTGGGCTACTTCCCCAGGGAGTCACCCCCAGCCGCCCCTCCTCGTGCTGCAGGGCCTGGGGAAACTGAGGCACGCACACAACCTACCCCCCCCACAGCCAGAGTAACTAGAGTCCCACTATGCCCCCCCTTCCCTCTGTGCCCCCCCTGCCCCCCCCCGTCTCGCCCTGTCGCTGCCTGCAGGCCCCCGGACACCAGGCCCCTGGTGTGGAACCGCACGGTGCGAGCCTGCTGCCAGGGCTGGAGCGGGCCCCACTGCACCCAGGGTGAGGAGCTGGGCACAGGGCGTCGGGAGGGGCGTGGCCGGGGTCCTGGGGGGGCACAGGGCGTCGGGAGGGGGCGGGGCCGGGGTCCCGGGGGGGCACAGGGCGTCGGGAGGGGGCGGGGCCGGGGTCCTGGGGGGGCACAGGGCGTCGGGAGGGGGCGGGGCCGGGGTCCCGGGGGGGCACAGGGCGTCGGGAGGGGGCGGGGCCGGGGTCCCGGGGGGGCACAGGGCGTCGGGAGGGGGCGGGGCCGGGGTCCCGGGTGGGCACAGGGCGTCGGGAGGGGGCGGGGCCGGGGTCCCGGGTGGGCACAGGGCGTCGGGAGGGGGCGGGGCCGGGGTCCCGGGGGGCACAGGGCGTCGGGAGGGGGCGGGCCGGGGTCCCGGGGGGGCACAGGGCGTCGGGAGGGGGCGGGGCCGGGGTCCCGGGTGGGCACAGGGCGTCGGGAGGGGGCGGGGCCGGGGTCCCGGGTGGGCACAGGGCGTCGGGAGGGGGCGGGCCGGGGTCCCGGGGGGCACAGGGCGTCGGGAGGGGGCGGGGCAGGGTCCTGGGGGGCACAGGGTGTCGGGAGGGGTGGGCCGGGGTTCCGGGGGGGCACAGGGTGTCGGGAGGGGGCGGGGCGGGGCCGGGGTCCCGGGTGGGCACAGGGTGTCGGGAGGGGGCGGGGCCGGAGTCCCGGGGGGCACAGGGCGTCGGGAGGGGGCGGGCCGGGGTCCCGGGGGGCACAGGGCGTCGGGAGGGGGCGGGGCAGGGTCCCGGGGGGCACAGGGTGTCGGGAGGGGGCGGGGCAGGGTCCTGGGGGGCACAGGGTGTCGGGAGGAGGCGGGCCAGGGTCCTGGGGGGGCACAGGTTGTCGGGAGGGGGCGGGGGTCCTGGGGGGCACAGGGTGTCGGGAGGGGCCGGGGTCCTGGGTGGGCACAGGGCGTCGGGAGGGGCTGGGGTCCTGGGGGGCACAGGGTTGTCGGGAGGGGGCGGGCCGGGGTCCCGGGGGGCACAGGGTGTCGGGAGGGGCCGGGGTCCTGGGTGGGCACAGGGTGTCGGGAGGGGGCGGGCCGGGGTCCTGGGGGGCACAGGGTGTCGGGAGGGGGCGGGCCGGGGTCCTGGGGGGGCACAGGGTGTCGGGAGGGGGCGGGCCGGGGTCCTGGGGGGGCACAGGGCGTCGGAGGGGCCGGGGTCCTGGGGGGCACAGGGTGTCGGGAGGGGCCGGGGTCCTGGGGGGGCACAGGGTGTCGGGAGGGGCCGGGGTCCTGGGGGGCACAGGGCGTCGGGAGGGGCCGGGGTCCTGGGGGGGCAGGGTGTCGGGAGGGGCCGGGGTCCTGGGTGGGCACAGGGTGTCGGAGGGGGCGGGCCGGGGTCCTGGGGGGCACAGGGTGTCCGGACGGGGCGGGCCGGAGTCCTGGGGGGGCACAGGGCGTCGGGAAGGGGCCGGGTCCTGGGGGGCACAGGGCGTCGGGAGGGGCCGGGGTCCTGGGGGGCACAGGGCGTCGGGAGGGGCCGGGGTCCTGGGGGGGCAGGGTGTCGGGAGGGGCCGGGGTCCTGGGTGGGCACAGGGTGTCGGGAGGGGGCGGGCCGGGGTCCTGGGGGGCACAGGGTGTCCGGACGGGGCGGGCCGGGGTCCTGGGGGGGCACAGGGCGTCGGGAGGGGCCGGGGTCCTGGGTGGGCACAGGGTGTCGGGAGGGGGCGGGCCGGGGTCCTGGGGGGCACAGGGTGTCGGGAGGGGGGCGGGCCGGGGGTCCTGGGGGGCACAGGGTGTCCGGACGGGGCGGGCCGGGGTCCTGGGGGGGGCACAGGGCGTCGGGAGGGGCCGGGGTCCTGGGGGGCACAGGGTGTCGGGAGGGGCCGGGGTCCTGGGGGGCACAGGGTGTCGGGAGGCGGCCGGGGTCCTGGGGGGCACAGGGTGTCGGGAGGGGCCGGGGTCCTGGGGGCACAGGGTGTCGGGAGGGGCCGGGGTCCTGGGGGGCACAGGGTGTCGGGAGGGGCCAGGGTCCTGGGGGGCACAGGGCGTCGGGAGGGGCCGGGGTCCTGGGGGGGCAGGGCGTCGGGAGGGGCCGGGGTCCTGGGGGGGCCCGTTCTCCGCTGACCGTGCCCGTCGCTGTGCCCAGGCGAGGCCCTGCTGGGTCTCTGCTTCTCCACGTGGCAGTGCCAGGCCGGGCCGGGCGCCTGGAACCGGTCCCCTGCTGAGCATGGCCGAGTGCTGCGGAGCGCCCCGTGGGGGCGCGGCTGGAAGAACGGCTCCTCCGCGCCCTGCCTGCGCTGCGCCCTGCCGCCCCTGCCAGGCGAGTGCCCCCGGCCGCTCCCTGCCCCACGGCCGCCCCAGCGGGTCCTGCACGCCCCGGGGCCCCGCGCTGCCCGCTGGCTCATCGCTCCCCCTCCTCCGCAGGTGACCTGCCAGCCCCCTTCCTGCTCCGGCCCTCGCCCCCCACGGCCCTGCTGGGGCTGCCCCGGCCTCGCCCGCGCCTCTCCGCCACCTGCGCCACCTGGGCCGGCTCGGCACTTCCGCAGCTTCGACGGACGCACTTCCGCTTCCCCGGCGCCTGCACCTACCGCCTGGCCGCCGACGCCGAGGGCACCTGGGCCGTGCACATCTCGGGGCCCGGGGCCTGCGCGCCCCCCGGGCCCTGCCCCCGGGTAGCGTCTGCCGGGCCTCTGGGGCCAGCTGGGGGGGGCTGGGAGGGGCCGGGGGTTCCCCGGGCACTGCCCCCGGGTAGCGTCCACCGGGCCTCTGGGGCCAGCTGGGGGGGGGGGGAGGAGAAACGCTGGGAGGGGCTGGGGGGGTGCCAGGAAGCCTGGGGGCAGAATCCCGCTCCCCCCCCCAGAGCTCCGGGCACAAGGCCCTGCGGGCGGAGGAGTTCAGCCAGGCCTGCCTGGGCCCCGGGGGCCGCTGTGGGGTGCCATGGTGTGTGGGGAGCCCCCGACCCCGCACCCTCCGGCAGGCAGCCGTGGCTCCGCCAGGGTCTCCTGCTGCTCCGAGGTCCAGCGCAGCGCGGGCTCCATGTGGACACGGGGGGATGGGCTGAGCCTCAGTTCCCGGAGGGGAGGGGTTCACAGGCCCCTGAACCCCCTGTACAGTTCTAGGTCTGCTCTCACTCCCCCACCCGCAGGGCGTCCCTGCACTGCCCTCTTGCTCACTCCCCCCCCCGCAGGCCCTGCGCATGCTCTTCGGGCCGGACCTGGTGGAGGCCCGGGGCCGGAACATCTCCGTGAACGGGGCCGTGGTGCCGGTGGGGGAGCCGCTCCTGCAGGCCGGTGAGGGGGCAATCCGTGGGGCAGCACTCGGGGGTCTCGGAGCGGTGGGGCAGGCGATTGGCTCCCCGGTGCCAGCCGGGCAGGAGAGCCGGGGGGGCACGGGGGCTGTGTGTGCCTGGGGGGACTCTGGGGGCCCCGGGGCGAGCTGGGAGCAATGGGACGGGGCTAAGGGGCCCCTAGGCCGTGCCCAGGCGGGAGGGGCAGAACGGCCCGGAGGTCCCTGGCGCTGGACCCGGCTCCTGGCAGGGGCCCTGCCACGCGGCCCCGGCTGCGCTGAGCCGCCCCCCTCCGCCCCCAGGCATCAGCGTCCGCTGGCTCGGGGACTTCGTCCTGGTGGAGAGCGGCCTGGGCGTGCGGGTGAAGGCCGACGGGCGCGGGACGGCCTACGTCACCGTCAGCAGGGAGCTGAGGGGGCACCACCCGCGGGCTCTGCGGGCCCTACAACGACGACCCTGCTGGTGAGTGTGGCCCCGGGGGGGCCCCCTGCCCCCCGTGTGCCCAGCCTTGGGGGGACCCCCCTGCCCCCCGTGTGCCCAGCCTTGGGGGGACCCCCTGCCCCCCGTGTGCTAGGCCCTGGGGGGACCCCCTGCCCCCCGTGTGCCCGGCCTTGGGGGGACCCCCCTGCCCCCCGTGTGCCCAGCCTTGGGGGATCCCCCTGCCCCCCGTGTGCCCGGCCCTGGGGGACCCCCCTGCCCCCCGTGTGCCCAGCCTTGGGGGGACCCCCCTGCCCCCCCGTGTGCCCGGCCCTGGGGGGACCTCCCTGCCCCCCGTGTGCCCGGCCCTGCGGGGACCCCCTGCCCCCCATGTGCCCGGCCCTGCGGGGACCCCCCTGCCCCCGTGTGCCCGGCCCTGCGGGGACCCCCCTGCCCCCCGTTTTGCCCGGCCCTGGGAGGCCCCCTGCCCGCTCTGTGCCAGGCCCTGCGGGGACGGAGCCAGGCCTGAGACAGTGGGGATTGTGTTCACTCCTGCAGTCCCTGTGTTCACTCTGCTTTGTGGTGCCGTGTGATTCCCCTGTCCTGTGCTGTTCTGGAGTAACTCTGAGTGCGTGCCTCAGTTTCCCTGGGCACTGCAGCACTAGCTGTGGGAGGAGGGGGCGGCTGGGCTGACTCCCTGGGAAAGTGTGTTCAGTGTGTGGGGTGGGGCTCCAGGGCTGGGGCAGTGGTTTGGGGTGCGGGCGGGAGTTTGGGGCATGGCTCTGTGAGAGTATTTGGGTGTGGGAGGGGGCTCGGGCTGGGGCAGAGGTGTGGGAACTGGGCTGAAGTGGGGGTGAGGGATGTGGGGACTGAGGACTCTCTGGACTGGGTGTGGAGCTGAGGAGTGTGGGGGTGGGAGGGATTGCCGGCTGACCCCGGGGTGTAGGGTGGGAGGGGGTTGCCGGCTGACCCAGGGGTGTAGGGTGGGAGGGGGTTGCCGGCTGACCCAGGGGCATGGGTGCGGGAGGGGGTTGTCTGCTGACAGAGGAGCGTGGGGTGGGAGGGGTTGCCGGCTGACCCAGGGGCGTGGGGGCGGGGAGGGGGTTGTCGGCTGACAGAGGAGCGTGGGGTGGGGGGGTTGCCGGCTGACCTAGGGCGTGGGGGCGGGAGGGGGTTGCTGGCTGACAGAGGAGCGTGGGGGTGGGGGGGTTGCGGCTGACAGAGGAGCGTGGGGGCGGGAGGGGGTTGCCGGCTGACCTAGGGGCGTGGGGGCGGAAGGGGGTTGTCGGCTGACAGAGGAGCGTGGGGATGGGGGGGGTTGCCGGCTGACAGAGGAGCGTGGGGGCGGGAGGGGGTTGTCGGCTGACAGAGGAGCATGGGGGCGGAAGGGGGTTGTCGGCTGACAGAGGAGCGTGGGGATGGGGGGGGTTGCCGGCTGACAGAGGAGCGTGGGGGCGGGAGGGGGTTGTCGGCTGACAGAGGAGCGTAGGGGTGGGGGGGGGTTGCTGGCTGACCTAGGGGCGTGGGGGCGGGAGGGGGTTGTCGTCTGACAGAGGAGCGTGGGGATGGGGGGGGTTGCCGGCTGACCTAGGGGCGTGGGGCGGGAGGGGGTTGTCGGCTGACAGAGGAGCATGGGGGTGGGGGGATGTCGGCTGACAGAGGAGCGTGGGGGCGGGAGGGGGTTGTCGGCTGACAGAGGAGCGTGGGAGTGGGGGGGGATGTCGGCTGACAGAGGAGCGTGGGAGTGGGGGGGGATGTCGGCTGACAGAGGAGCGTGGGGGCGGGAGGGGGTTGTCGGCTGACAGAGGAGCTGTGGAGTGGGGGGGGATGTCGGCTGACAGAGGAGCGTGGGGGTGGGGGGGGATGTCGGCTGACAGAGGAGCGTGGGGGCGGGAGGGGGGTTGTCGGCTGACAGAGGAGCGTGGGGGGGGGTTGTCGGCTGACAGAGGAGCGTGGGAGTGGGGGGATGTCGGCTGACAGAGGAGCGTGGGGGCGGGAGGGGGTTGTCGGCTGACAGAGGAGCGTGGGAGGGGGGGGTTGTCGGCTGACAGAGGAGCGTGGGGATGGGGGGGGTTGCCGGCTGACCTAGGGGCGTGGGGGCGGGAGGGGGTTGTCGGCTGACAGAGGAGCATGGGGGTGGGGGGGATGTCGGCTGACAGAGGAGCGTGGGGGCGGGAGGGGGTTGTCGGCTGACAGAGGAGCGTGGGAGTGGGGGGGATGTCGGCTGACAGAGGAGCGTGGGAGCGGGGGGGGTTGTCGGCTGACAGAGGAGCGTGGGAGTGGGGGGGGTTGTTGGCTGACACAGGAGCGTGGGGGTGGGGAGGTGTGACGTAGTGGGGGGTACTTGCTGGACGGGGCCCTGGGCCCCTGTTGGGAACCTCCTCGAGTTCCGGGCCGCCAGCCCCTCGCTTGCTCTGGCTACGGGTGGTGACCAGCGTCCTGTGGGGTCCGTCTGGCCACTCCTCTAGGTCACCCCCCATTAGCACGTCGGTGGGCAAGTGCGGGTGCACCCCCACTTCCTTGGGGCCCTCCTTGGCCTCCCATTTCAGATGCACCCTGGCTACGGGTACCTTAAAGGGGGTGCTCCCTATGCCCCTCAGTGTCAGCTGAGTGTCGGGTAGCATACGGTCTGGGGCCACTATGTCGGGCCGGGCCAGCGTCACCTCCGCCCCCGTGTCCCAGAAACCCGTCACCTTCCTGCCATCCACCTCCAGGGGTACGAGCAGTCCCTCCGTAGGGGCCGCCCCGCCCCCACCCGGTGCACGGAGAAATCCTGTCTCCCGAGGGTCAGACCTCCCAGGGGAGGGGCACTGAGCATCCTTCCCCCTCCCTGAGCGGAGGTTTGCCGGCCAGCCCCTGCCTCTGGGGCAGCCTGCCCTTCCTCCCGCCCCAGCCAGTTAACCCTGGAAAGTCCAGGTCCTGGGACCTGTTCTTGCGCCTGGGGCATTGAGCCCTCTTGTGGCCTCGTTGCCCACAGCGATGGCAAGTTAGGTTCTGTGGGCCCATTCGGGTCGGCTCTGCCCGGGCCCTGGCTGGTTCTCTGGGGTATCGATGACTGGTCCTGGTCCCTGGGGCTCGCCTCGGAGGTGTCCTCTCTCCGTTGCTCCGCCGAGAACCGGTCTCTGCGCGATTCTCTTTCTCTCCGGGACTCCCGTTCACCCCCCGGACCGGCTCTCCGTGAACTCATCCGCCAGTCTCCCGGCCTCCTGGGGGGGTCTCTGGTCTCCGGGTCCTTGAGCCACAGCCTCAAGCACGCCTGGCTCCAGGGCTCTTGCTTCTACGGCGCCTTGTCGCTTGCCGCTGGGAGCTTCATCCACGGGGTGCAGTGCATCCCACTTCTGACACCAGTGTGACGGCGCGTTGGGGTTCCCCGTCTCCTGCACCCCGAAATGCACAAACAGACTGCACCAGCCAGTGGAATTGAGGGTGGTTTATTGCTCCTCCAGCTCAGCGCAGCACAGATGGAATCTGGTTACAGGAACTGGGCTAGGACGCCTCAGGCCCCCTTGAGATAGGGGAGTCCCAGCCCCCCTCCCCAGTCCCTTATTCCCTGCCTTCCAGCCAGGAACTAACTAACCCTCTCCAAGCCCTGCCCCCCAGCCAGGGCAGCATCCACCTCCCTTTGTTCCTCTCCAATGGGGGGTGTCTGGTTCAACAAGTTTGGCATTACCTCTGCCTAGCGAGGTTTCCCTGCTGGGTCTTGCTCCAGACAGCAGGGGTCACCACAGCCCAGCAAGTACCCCCACTACGTCACAGGGGGTTGCCGGCTGACCTAGGGGCGTGGGGGCGGGAGGGGGTTGCCGGCTGACAGAGGAGCGTGGGGGGGGGGGTTGCCGGCTGACCCAGGGGCGTGGGGGCGGGAGGGGTTGTCGGCTGATAGAGGAGCGTGGGGGTGGGGGGGTTGCCGGCTGACAGAGGAGCGTGGGGGTGGGGGGGGTTGCCGGCTGACAGAGGAGCGTGGGGGTGGGGGGGGTTGCCGGCTGATAGAGGAGCGTGGGGGTGGGGGGGGTTGCCGGCTGACAGAGGAGCGTGGGGGTGGGGGGAGTTGCCGGCTGACCTAGGGAGTGGGGGCGGGAGGGGGTTGCTGGCTGACAGAGGAGCATGGGGTGGGGGGTTGCCAGCTGACCAGTGGTGTGGGGGCGGGAGGGGGTTGCCGGCTGACAGAGGAGCGTGGGAGTGGGGGGGGGTTATCGGCTGACACAGGAGCGTGGGGTCGGGGGTTGCCGGCTGACCCAGGGGCGTGGGGGCGGGAGGGGGTTGTCGGCTGACAGAGGAGCGTGGGGGGGGTTGCCCGGCTGACAGAGGAGCGTGGGGGGTGGGGGGGGGGTTGCCGGCTGACCTAGGGGCGTGGGGGCGGGAGGGGGTTGCCGGCTGACAGAGGAGCGTGGGGGTGGGGGGGTTGCCGGCTGACCCAGGGGCGTGGGGGCGGGAGGGGTTGCCGGCTGACAGAGGAGCGTGGGGGTGGGGGGTTGCCGGCTGACCTAGGGGTCGTGGGGGCGGAGGGGGTTGTCGGCTGACAGAGGAGTGTGGGGGTGGGGGGGGGGCTGCCGGCTGACAGAGGAGCGTGGGGGTGGGGGGGGGCTGCCGGCTGACACAGGAGCGTGGGGGTGGGGGCGTCCCGCACTCCCAGGTCGTACCCACCCTTGGGCCATACCGGTCCCCGTGGCTCCGCGCTGCCCCCCACTGGCCCCCCCGGTGCCCTCGGGGCGCTGCCGGGCCCCTCCCAGCCCCGCTGTGCTTGCAGACGACTTCCTGCGCGTGGCCGGGGACGTGGCCGCCTTCGCCGCCAGCTTCGGCAACTCCTGGAGGGTCCCGGATGCCAGCCCAGAGGTACGGGGAGGGGCTGCACCCCAGAACCCTTCGCCCCCTCCCACCACTCCCTCCCCCGCCGGGGGCTGGGGCTGAGGGTGGACACACCATCACTTGCCTGCTGGGAAGGGGGACAGCCCAGGCTGCAGGTGCGGGGAGCGGCTGTGGGGGCACCAGGTTGGGGGGGGAGCGGCTGTGGGGGCACAGGCACCAGGTGTGTGGGAGGGAGCGGCTGTGGGGGCGCTGGGCACCAGGTGTGGGGGGGAGCGGCTGTGGGGGCGCCGGGCACCAGGTGTGGGGGGGGAGCGGCTGTGGGGGGCGCCGGGCACCAGGTGAGGGGGGGAGCGGCTGTGGGGCGCCGGGCACCAGGTGTGGGGGGGGAGCGGCTGTGGGGGCGCTGGGCACCAGGTGTGGGGGGGGGGAGCGGCTGTGGGGGCGCTGGGCACCAGGTGTGGGGGGGGAGCGGCTGTGGGGGCGCCGGGCTGGGAGGTGTGTGGGGGGAGCGGCTGTGGGTGGGGGTGCTGGGCTGGGAGGTGTGGGGGGGGGAGCGGCTGTGGGGCAGCACCAGGTGTGTGGGGGGGAGCGGCTGTGGGGCGCCGGGCTGGGAGGTGTGTGGGGGGGAGCGGCTGTGGGGGCGCCGGGCTGGTGGCTGGGGCACGTGGCTCTCACGGGTGTTTCTGTTCCGCCGGGGGCAGCTCCTGTGCCAGGACGTGGCGGAGGCAGGACCCGGCTGCGAGGTCCCGGAGGCCGTGAGGCAGGAGGCGGAGGCCACGTGTGGGGAGCTGCTGGCCGACCCCTTCCGCCGGTG
>NW_027465849.1:8401803-8600458 GCF_049634645.1 Pelodiscus sinensis | reverse complement strand
TCCCTGCTCCTCTGCCCAGCCCCGGCCCGAATGCCCCCAGCCCAGTGCCCCCTCCTCCTCCGCACATCGGGGGCCAGGGATCCCCCGGCCTGGCCTGGCTGCTGTGTCCCTCTGGCTCCCAGGCTGCCGCCCCGCGACTCGCTGCTCCGCTCCCAGCACAGCATTCTCCCCTGGCTCGGGGCAGTGGGGCCTAGTGGTTAGAGCAGGGGATGGGAGCCAAGACTCCTAGGTTCTCTCCCCTGGCTCGGGGCAGTGGGGCCTAGTGGTTAGAGCAGGGGATGGGAGCCAAGACTCCTAGGTTCTCTCCCCTGGCTCGGGGCAGTGGGGGCTAGTGGTTAGAGCAGGGGGGCCGGGAGCCAGGTCTCCTGGGTTCTCTCCCCTGGCTCTGGGAGGGGAGTGGGGGCTAGTGGTTAGAGCGGGGGGGGCCGGGAGCCAAGACTCCTGGGTTCTCTCCCCTGGCTCGGGGCAGTGGGGGCTAGTGGTTAGAGCAGGGGATGGGAGCCAAGACTCCTAGGTTCTCTCCCCTGGCTCGGGGCAGTGGGGGCTAGTGGTTAGAGCGGGGGGGGCCGGGAGCCAGGTCTCCTGGGTTCTCTCCCTGGCTCTGGGAGGGGGAGTGGGGGCTAGTGGTTAGAGCGGGGGGGCCGGGAGCCAGGTCTCCTGGGTTCTCTCCCTGGCTGATCATGGGGTACAGAAAGCCCAAGGCGTTGCTAAGCCCCATGAGGCCTGACACCTGGGTGAGGGGCTGTGCGGACACAGGAGGGTGGGGGGCACAGAGCCCCGCCAGGGCCAAGTGGCTGGAATAGCCCCCCAGCTCCCCGGCCAGGCCCTGTGCCGGCTGCCACCCCCTGGCCCTGCCCCTCCCCCCCTCAGCTCAGTGCCTGACTCACTCCGGTGCCTCACCCGCCCCCGCCTGAGTCAGCGGGGCTGGCGTTTGCAGCTCGGGGGCCGTGGGGGGGAGGGGGGCTCTCAGGGGCTGCACAGCCTGGGAGTGCCAGGGACTTGGCTGGGGCCCTTCTGCCCCTGCTTCTGGTTCAGGGAGGGAGTGGGGGCTAGTGGTCAGAGCTGTGCGCCAGGACACCTGGCTTCTGTCAGGGTCGGGGAGGGAGGGGGGGCTAGTGGGTTGGGTTGGGGCGGGGGGGGGGCCGGTTTCTGTTCCTGGGTCTGTCATGGTCATGGACTCCCCATGTGACCATGGGCCGGGTGGTTGAGTGCTCCCTGCCTCAGTTTCCCTGGTGACGAGCGCCACCCAGAATAATGCAGTGGGAGAGCCGCTGCCGCAGGCCCAAGCTGCTGACGACCCCCCTTGACCCCCCCACAGCCATAACCGAGCCACCCTGGCGAGCAGGAGACAAACGGCCCATTGAGAGCAGAGACATGGGGGGGTGCCCCGAACAGCTGCTCCCCTCTCCCGCCTTCTTCCCATCCCCCGCCCCAACGTGCCTACGGGGGGGGCTCTGGCCCCGTGCCCCCCCACTCACCGCTCACTGCCAGCGTGGAGGGCACCTGGGCCAGCTGCTCCACCAGGGAGTTGCGGGGAGCCCCGTTCTGCAGCCAGACGACCCGCACGGGATCCGGGGGTCCCTGGGCGCTGCAGCTCAGGTTGAAGGGGGTGTCGGCCGCCACCTCCAGGTCCTGGGGCTCCTCGGAGAAGAAGGGCAGCCCTGGGCAGGCAGAGCGGACATCAGGCTGCTGCTTCCCCCTGCCCGGAGCCCGCCTCCCCCGACAGGGGCGCCTGAGCAGCAGGGCTGGGTGTGACTCGGGGCAGCTCCCCGTCCCAGCCACGGCTCCGGCTCCCCAGGGACCCGCACTCCCGGGGCAGCTCCCCGTCCCAGCCACGGCTCCGGCTCCCCAGGGACCCGCACTCCCGGGGCAGCTCCCTGTCCCAGCCACGGCTCCGGCTCCCCAGGGACCCGCACTCCCGGGGCAGCTCCCCGTCCCAGCCACGGCTCCGGCTCCCCAGGGACCCGCACTCCCGGGGCAGCTCCCCGTCCCAGCCACGGCTCCGGCTCCCCAGGGACCCGCACTCCCGGGGCAGCTCCCCGTCCCAGCCACGGCTCCGGCTCCCCAGGGACCCGCACTCCGGGGGCAGCTCCCCGTCCCAGCCACGGCTCCGGCTCCCCAGGGACCCGCACACCCAGGGCAGCTCCCCGTCCAGCCACGGCTCCGGCTCCCCAGGGACCCGCACACCCAGGGCAGCTCCCTGTCCCAGCCATGGCTCCGGTGCCACGTGGGCCCTGCACACCCGGGGCAGCTCCCCGTCCCAGCCACGGCTCCAGCGCCCTGTGGGCCCCGCACTCCCGGGACAGCTCCCTGTCCCAGCCACGGCTCCAGCGCCCTGTGGGCCCCGCACACCCGGGACAGCTCCCTGTCCCAGCCACGGCTCCAGCGCCCTGTGGGCCCCGCACTCCCGGGACAGCTCCCTGTCCCAGCCACGGCTCCAGCGCCCTGTGGGC
This sequence comes from Pelodiscus sinensis, assembly GCF_049634645.1. Taxonomy (NCBI): domain Eukaryota; kingdom Metazoa; phylum Chordata; order Testudines; family Trionychidae; genus Pelodiscus; species Pelodiscus sinensis. Next base: position 8,598,005 of record NW_027465849.1, on the reverse strand, counting down.
CCCGCACTCCCGGGACAGCTCCCTGTCCCAGCCACGGCTCCAGCGCCCTGTGGGCCCCGCACTCCCGGGACAGCTCCCTGTCCCAGCCACGGCTCCAGCGCCCTGTGGGCCCCGCACACCCGGGGCAGCTCCCTGTCCCAGCCACGGCTCCGGCTCCCCAGGGACCCGCACACCCGGGGCAGCTCCCTGTCCCAGCCACGGCTCCAGCGCCCCACAGGCTGCAGCAGCGTGGCTGCTTTCCCCTTTATCCAGCCACCGCCCTCAGCCCCGTGGTGCAGGGCCGAGTCCGGAGGGGCCCAGGGCCACTCACCTTCCAGGCCCAGGTGGGCGGCGTCAGACAGCACCTCCTGCCCCTGGACCTGCACCGCGCACTGGTAGCTGCCCGCGTCCGAGAGCTGCACCGCGGGGATACTGCGGGCGGAGGGGGGGCGTGAGCACTGCGGGCAGCACCTGGCAGGCTGGGCACGGCGCGGGGGGGCGGACTGGGGGGGGGCCGGACTGGGGGCACTGCATGGAGAGGGGCTGGACTGGGGGGGCCGGACTGGGGGCACTGCATGGAGGGGGGCTGGACTGGGGGGGGCCGGACTGGGGCACTGCATGGAGGGGGGCCGGACTGGGGGGGGGCTGGACTGGGGGGGCCGGACTGGAGGCACTGCATGGAGGGGGGCTGGACTGGGGGGGGGCTGGACTGGGGGGGCCGGACTGGAGGCACTGCATGGAGGGGGGCTGGACTGGGGGGGCCGGACTGGAGGCACTGCATGGAGGGGGGCTGGACTGGGGGGCCGGACTGGAGGCACTGCATGGAGGGGGGCTGGACTGGGGGGGCCGGACTGGGGGGGGGCCGTCTGCCCCGAGGAAGGAGGCAGCAGCGAGAGGCGCCGTGGCCTGCAGGGCGGGGCAGCTTCACCAGCGTCACCCGCTCCCCCCCCTCCAGCCCCCAACCTGCGCCGGGTGCAGCACCCGTCTGGGCTCCTGGGACGCGGGGTGGGGGGGGGGTCGCTCTGTTCCCTTGTTGTGTGGCATGGGATACCTACTGTCCTGGGGTGACCCCGTGTGTGTGCCTCAGTTTCCCTGGGCAGGGCGCCAGTGCCTGTCTGGGTGTGGGAATTTGGGGGGTGACCCACTGCAGGAGGCAGCCCCAGCCCAGCCTGTACCCGCTGGGCCAGGCACTCTGGAAGCTGAGCGTAGATGGGGGGCAACCAGCTGACCCCTTTTGCCCGGGAAGGGGGCAGGGCTGGCTGCAGGGCAGGGGCCGGTTGCTGGGGGTGGGAGTGAGTCTCTCTGGCTTGGGGGGCAGGCAGGGGGGGCCGGGTCGGGCTCTGTCTGCCCAGCCTGGACTGCACCAGGCTGCAGATGGGGGGCAGGGCCCGGTGCCACCCTCCTCGGGGGACAACCCCACTCCCCACGGCTCCTACTGGGTGACCCCTGGCCCTGGGGGGGGCGTGGGGTCTGGGTGAGGGGGACCCGCTCACCTGAGCTCGCTGACGGCCAGCCAGTCCCTGTCGGTCACCGGCATCTGCATCTGGTTGGTGTCGGCCAGCTCCAGCGTCCGCCCGTCCCGCAGCCAGCCAATGTCGGGGGGCTCCTGGCCCAGGCGCACGGCGCAGCGCAGCCGCACGTCCTTCCCCAGCGACGCCGTCAGGTTCGAGGGGCTCTCCAGGAAGTGCAGGGCTGCGGGGGGGGGGAGGGTGAAGGTGTCTGCTGCTGGGGGCCTGCCCCCCCAGAGTGTTCTGTGGGGCGAGGGGTCTGTGGAGGACCAGCCCCTGGGCCCCACCCCAGAGGTGGGCGCATCTCAGAGCCAGGCGAGGGGTCCGTGAAGGACCGGCCCCTGGGCCCCACCCCAGAGGTGGGCGCATCTCAGAGCCAGGCGAGGGGTCCGTGAAGGACCGGCCCGCAGGCCCCACCCCAGAGGTGGGCGCATCTCAGAGCCAGGCGAGGGCTCCGTGAAGGACCGGCCCCTGGGCCCCACCCCAGAGGTGGGCGCATCTCAGAGCCAGGCGAGGGGTCCGTGAAGGACCGGCCCCCTGGGCCCCACCCCAGAGGTGGGCGCATCTCAGAGCCAGGTGAGGGGTCCGTGAAGGACCAGCCCCTGGGCCCCCACCCCAGAGGTGGGCGCATCTCAGAGTCAGGTGAGGGGTCCGTGAAGGACCGGCCCGCAGGCCCCACCCCAGAGGTGGGCGCATCTCAGAGCCAGGCGAGGGCTCCGTGAAGGACCGGCCCCTGGGCCCCACCCCAGAGGTGGGCGCATCTCAGAGCCAGGCGAGGGGTCCGTGAAGGACCGGCCCCTGGGCCCCACCCCAGAGGTGGGCGCATCTCAGAGCCAGGCGAGGGGTCCGTGAAGGACCAGCCCGCAGGCCCCACCCCAGAGGTGGGCACATCTCAGAGCCAGGCGAGGGGTCCGTGAAGGACTAGCCCGCAGGCCCCACCCCAGAGGTGGGCGCATCTCAGAGCCAGGCGAGGGGTCCGTGAAGGACCAGCCCGCAGGCCCCACCCCAGAGGTGGGCACATCTCAGAGCCAGGCGAGGGGTCCGTGAAGGACCGGCCCCTGGGCCCCACCCCAGAGGTGGGCGCATCTCAGAGCCAGGCGAGGGGTCCGTGAAGGACCAGCCCGCAGGCCCCACCCCAGAGGTGGGCGCATCTCAGAGCCAGGCGAGGGGTCCGTGAAGGACCAGCCCGCAGGCCCCACCCCAGAGGTGGGCGCATCTCAGAGCCAGGCGAGGGGTCCGTGAAGGACCAGCCCGCAGGCCCCACCCCAGAGGTGGGCGCATCTCAGAGCCAGGCGAGGGGTCCGTGTAGGACCAGCCCGCAGGCCCCACCCCAGAGGTGGGCGCATCTCAGAGCCAGGCGAGGGGTCCGTGAAGGACCAGCCCGCAGGCCCCACCCCAGAGGTGGGCACATCTCAGAGCCAGGCGAGGGGTCCGTGAAGGACCGGCCCGCAGGCCCCACCCCAGAGGTGGGCGCATCTCAGAGCCAGGCGAGGGGTCCGTGAAGGACCAGCCCGCAGGCCCCACCCCAGAGGTGGGCACATCTCAGAGCCAGGCGAGGGGTCCGTGAAGGACCGGCCCGCAGGCCCCACCCCAGAGGTGGGCGCATCTCAGAGCCAGGCGAGGGGTCCGTGTAGGACTAGCCCGCAGGCCCCACCCCAGAGGCAGGCACGGGGATGGTGGAGGGACACGGCCGTCCCCAGGTCTGGCTCCTGGATGTGCATGGAGCAGGGGGCTGGGAATCAGCCCGCCTGTGCCTCAGTTTCCCCAGCTGCCAAAGGCAGAGGAACCGGATCGGGGGGGGGGGGGGGGAAGCTGATCTGCACAGCAGGGACCTTCTCCCCCTCCCCCTCCCCCGGCCGTTCAGCCCCTTGGGATGGGAGCCACATTCCAGGGCGTGGGAACCAGAAGGGACTTGGCCCTGCTGCTCGCTCTGGGGGCTGGCGGGTCACAGTGGAAGCCTGAGGCCCCCCCCCCCGCTGGGTGCACCAGTCACAGGCCCCCCCCCTCCCCCCGCTGGGTGCACCAGTCACAGGCCCCCCCCTCCCCCCGCCGGGGCGCACCGGTCACAGGCCCCCCCTCCCCCCGCCGGGCGCACCGGTCACAGGCCCCCCCCTCCCCCCGCCGGGGGCACCGGTCACAGGCCCCCCCTCCCCCCCGCCGGGCGCACCGGTCACAGGCCCCCCCCTCCCCCCGCCGGGGGCACCGGTCACAGGCCCCCCCCTCCCCCCGCCGGGCGCACCGGTCACAGGCCCCCCCTCCCCCCGCCGGGGGCACCGGTCACAGGGCCCCCCCTCCCCCCGCCGGGCGCACCGGTCACAGGCCCCCCCTCCCCCCGCCGGGCGCACCGGTCACAGGCCCCCCCCTCCCCCCGCCCGGGGCGCACCGGTCACAGGCCCCCCCCCTCCCCCCGCCGGGCGCACCGGTCACAGGCCCCCCCTCCCCCGCCGGGTGCACCGGTCACAGGCCCCCCCTCCCCCCGCCGGGCGCACCGGTCACAGGCCCCCCCTCCCCCCGCCGGGTGCACCGGTCACAGGCCCCCCCCTCCCCCCGCCGGGCGCACCGGTCACAGGCCCCCCCTCCCCCCCGCCGGGCGCACCGGTCACAGGCCCCCCCTCCCCCCGCTGGGTGCACCGGTCACAGGCCCCCCCTCCCCCCGCTGGGTGCACCGGTCACAGGCCCCCCCTCCCCCCGCCGGGCGCACCGGTCACAGGCCCCCCCCCCCCCGGTCACAGGGCCCCCCCTCCCCCCGCCGGGTGCACCAGTCACAGGCCCCCCCCTCCCCCCGCTGGGTGCACCGGTCACAGGCCCCCCCTCCCCCCGCTGGGTGCACCGGTCACAGGCCCCCCCTCCCCCCGCTGGGTGCACCGGTCACAGGCCCCCCCTCCCCCGCCGGGTGCACCAGTCACAGGCCCCCCCTCCCCCCGCTGGGTGCACCGGTCACAGGCCCCCCCCTGCCGCCGCTTGTGGTTCAAAGCAATTTGGTTCCTCTTTCGTTTCCCCCCCCCCCCCGCTTCCGGCACGTTCTGCCGGGAGGCCGATCCCAGGGCCTGGGACCCCCCCCAGAGCCTCGCAGGGCCCAGAGCGGGTCAGCAGGGAACCTGGGGCTGGGCTGGCGGTGACGGGCCGCCGGGAAATGCAGAGACTTGGCCTCCTCTTGGGGGGGTCTGGGGGCCCTGATCTCGGCCGGGGTCTGGGGGCGCCCGGCCCGACGGGCCCTGATCTCGGGAGGTCTGGGGGCGCCCGGCCCGACGGGCCCTGATCTCGGGGGGGTCTGGGGGCGCCCGGCCCGACGGGCCCTGATCTCGGGGGGGTCTGGGGGCGCCCGGCCCGACGGGCCCTGATCTCGGGGGGGTCTGGGGGCGCCCGGCCCGACGGGCCCTGATCTCGGGAGGTCTGGGGGGCGTCCGGCCCGACGGGCCCTGATCTCGGGGGGGTCTGGGGGCACCGTCCAGGACTCTGTAGCAGGCTCCTGTTCCCCAGCACAAGGCCCGTCCCGGTGCCAGGGGTCGGGTTTGAACCGGCCAGTCCAGTGCTGGAGCCAATGGAGCTGGGGGGGCGCGGGCTCGCTCCGACCTCGTGTCCGTTGGGGGCTCGTGGCTGGTATTTTTGTTGGACCCATCTGGCCGCCCTGCGCAGGCACAAGGTGACGCTGGTGCTGAAATGCAGCCAGTGCTGGGGGGGAGCTGCTCCGCGACACAGCTGGGATGCGCCGAGGGAGCTGCGGGGCCAAAGCCCCCACCCATCCGGCAAACATGATGTGTGTGCAGCTCGCCCAGCCCCACATCCCAGAGCCGGGAGCCGAGCTCCCTGTGCGGCCGGTGCCCCACCCTCCCCCCAGCCCCTGCCCCCTGCCCTGCCAGTGCCCCACCCTCCCCCCAGCCCCTGCCCCCCAGCCCTGCCAGTGCCCCACCCGCCCCCCAGCCCCTGCCCCCCAGCCCCTGCCCCCTGCCCTGCCAGTGCCCCACCCTCCCCCCAGCCCCTGCCCCCCAGCCCTGCCAGTGCCCCACCCGCCCCCCAGCCCCTGCCCCCCAGCCCCTGCCCCCTGCCCTGCCAGTGCCCCACCCTCCCCCCAGCCCCTGCCCCCTGCCCTGCCAGTGCCCCACCCTCCCCCCAGCCCCTGCCCCCTGCCCTGCCAGTGCCCCATCCGCCCCCCAGCCCCTGCCCCCCAGCCCTGCCAGTGCCCCACCCGCCCCCCCAGCCCCTGCCCCCCAGCCCCTGCCCCCTGCCCTGCCAGTGCCCCACCCGCCCCCCAGCCCCTGCCCCCCAGCCCTGCCAGTGCCCCACCCTCCCCCCAGCCCCTGCCCCCTGTCCTGCCAGTGCCCCACCCGCCCCCCAGCCCCTGCCCCCCAGCCCTGCCAGTGCCCCACCCTCCAGCCCAGCCCTGCCCCCCAGGCTCTGAGCAGCCTCTGCTGGCTCCCACCTGCAGCCTAGTCTGCGATGAAACTGTTTTTAGCTTCCGCTGACCCTGGCACCTCTCCAGCCCCCTCCACGGGGGCTCCGGGCACCTGCCCCACAACCAGCACCTGGGACTGACCTCTCGAGTCTCAGCCCCCACCCCGGCACCCCAAAGCCCGCAGAGATTGGCCAACATGCTTACCCCCAGTGGGGAAACCGAGGCACAATGGGGCTGAAGGGGCTTGGCCAGGGTCACATGGGGAGTCGGTCACAGACTCAGGACTGGAAACCAACCCCCCCCCCCCCGTGGGATCCGCCTGCCCCCAGTCCCCATCCTGCGCCTCGGCTCTGCCCTCCGCCCCCCAGGAAGGGGCAGAAGAGCCCGGAGCTACTGCCCCAGTCTCGCCCGGCCCGGCCCCAGGCTCTCCGGGGGGTACTCACCGGCCTGGGGCGCGCCCGTGCCCAGCCAGCAGGCCGCCAGCAGGCAGAGCAGGGGGCTGCCGGCCGTGCCCATGTCGGCTCCCCGGAATCGCCAGCACCCGGAGTGGATCTGGGGGGCCGCGCCCTGCCGGTCCGGGCGGGTCGGGGCCTCCGAGCCCGACTCCTGCCCACGGTCGCCTCCTTCCTCGCCGGCTTCGCCCCGCCTGGGCCTGGCTCCGGGGGGCCGCCCTGGCTCCCCACAGGCCCCCGGCCTGAGCACGGCGCCCCCAGGCAGCCTGCAAGAGAGAGCCCAGCCAGGGAGCTGGGGCGCCTGCCCCGGCCAGCCCTCTGCCAGCCTCAGCCACAGCCACTGCCTGTCCCGCCCGCCCACGCAGCCTGGCGCCCGCCCGAAAGCAGAAGGGAGCATCAGCTGGGCCGGGACATTCCAGCCGGCAGCCCAGGGGTTAATGGGAGGGGAGCGCAGAAAAGCTGCAAGAAAGTCTCAGTTTGTTAAAGTTACAGCACCAGGAAAGGGCCGGCGTGGGGCCGGGGTGTATGGGGAGGGCAGGCGTGGGGGTGGGGAGTATGGGGAGGGGCCGGCGTGGGGCCAGGGTGTATGGGGAGGGGCCGGCGTGGGGCCGGGGTGTATGGGGAGGGCAGGCGTGGGGCCGGGGAGTATGGGGAGGGGCCGGCGTGGGGCCAGGGTGTATGGGGAGGGCCGGCGTGGGGCCGGGGTGTATGGGGAGGGGCGGCGTGGGGCCGGGGAGTATGGGGAGGGGCCGGCGTGGGGCCAGGGTGTATGGGGAGGGCCGGCGTGGGGCCGGGGTGTATGGGGAGGGCCGGCGTGGGGCCGGGGTGTATGGGGAGGGGCCGGCGTGGGGCCGGGGTGCATGGGGAGGGCAGGCGTGGGGCCGGGGTGTATGGGGAGGGGCCGGCATGGAACCGGGGTGTATGGGGAGGGCCGGCGTGGCTGCAGGGTGCACGGGGAGGGCCGGCGTGGGGCCTGGGTGCACGGGGAGGGCCGGCGTGGGGGTGGGATGCACGGGGAGGGCCGGCGTGGCTGCGGGGTGCACGGGGAGGGCAGGCGTGGGGGTGGGGTGCACGGGGAGGGCCGGTGTGGCTGCGGGGTGCACGGGGAGGGCTGGCGTGGGGCCGGGGTGCACGGGGAGGGCCGGCGTGGGGCCTGGGTGCACGGGGAGGGCTGGCGTGGGGGTGGGATGCACGGGGAGGGCCGGCGTGGGGCCGGGGTGCACAGGGAGGGCCGGCGTGGGGGTGGGGTGCACGGGGAGGGCCGGCGTGGGGCCGGGGTGCACGGGGACGGCCGGCGTGGGGCCGGGGTGCACGGGGAGGGCCGGCGTGGGGCCGGGGTGCACGGGGAGGGCAGGCGTGGGGGTGGGGTGCACGGGGAGGGCAGGCGTGGGGGTGGGGTGCACGGGGAGGGCAGGCGTGGGGCCGGGGTGCATGGGGAGGGCAGGCGTGGGGGTGGGGTGCACGGGGAGGGCAGGCGTGGGGCCGGGGTGTATGGGGAGGGCCGGCGTGGGGCCGGGGTGCATGGGGAGGGCAGGCGTGGGGCCGGGGTGCATGGGGAGGGCAGGCGTGGGGGTGGGGTGTATGGGGAGGGGCCGGCGTGGGGCCGGGGTGTATGGGGAGGGGCCGGCGTGGGGCCGGGGTGCACGGGGAGGGCAGGCGTGGGGGTGGGGTGCACGGGGAGGGCAGGCGTGGGGGTGGGGTGCACGGGGAGGGCAGGCGTGGGGCCGGGGTGCATGGGGAGGGCAGGCGTGGGGGTGGGGTGCACGGGGAGGGCAGGCGTGGGGCCGGGGTGTATGGGGAGGGCCGGCGTGGGGCCGGGGTGCATGGGGAGGGCAGGCGTGGGGCCGGGGTGCATGGGGAGGGCAGGCGTGGGGGTGGGGTGTATGGGGAGGGGCCGGCGTGGGGCCGGGGTGTATGGGGAGGGCCGGCGTGCGGGTGGGGTGTATGGGGAGGGGCCGGCGTGGGGCCGGGGTGCACGGGGAGGGGCCGGCGTGGGGGTGGGGTGTATGGGGAGGGGCCGGCGTGGGGCCGGGGTGTATGGGGAGGGCCGGCGTGGGGCCGGGGTGCACGGGGAGGGGCCGGCGTGGGGCCGGGGTGTATGGGGAGGGCCGGCGTGGGGCTGGGGTGCACGGGGAGGGGCCGGCGTGGGGCCGGGGTGTATGGGGAGGGCCGGCGTGGGGCTGGGGTGCACGGGGAGGGGCCGGCGTGGGGCCGGGGTGCACGGGGACGGCCGGCGTGGGGGTGGGGTGCACTGGGAGGGCCGGCGTGGGGCCGGGGTGTATGGGGAGGGCCGGCGTGGGGGTGGGGTGCACTGGGAGGGCCGGCGTGGGGGTGGGGTGCACTGGGAGGGCCGGCGTGGGGCCGGGGTGTATGGGGAGGGCCGCCGTGGGGGTGGGGTGCACGGGGAGGGCCGGCGTGGGGGTGGGGTGCACTGGGAGGGCCGGCGTGGGGGTGGGGTGCACTGGGAGGGCCGGCGTGGGGCTGCCCAGACCTCGGCCGAGCTCCTGCGGTTCGGGGCGTGTCTGCCCGGGGCCCCCAGTGGAACCAGCCTGGCCGTGGGGCGCGGGGGCCAGAACCAGGCTGTGGGGGGCCGCACGCCCCCGGCAGCGCCCCTGCGCAGGGGGTAGGGGGAATGGCAGCCAGCGGGGGAGGGGTAACGCCGGGGTAAACGGGTAACAAGCCGGTTCCCAAGGGCACCTTCCTGTTTCACTATTAGCTGGAGGCAGCGTGAGCCGGTGTGAGCTGCACCCGCCCGACGGGCCCTGATCTCGGGGGGGTCTGGGGGCGCCCGGCCCGACGGGCCCTGATCTCGGGGGGGGTCTGGGGGCGCCTGGCCCGACGGGCCCTGATCTCGGGGGGGGTCTGGGGGGGGGCGCCTGGCCCGACGGGCCCTGATCTCGGGGGGGTCTGGGGGCGCCCGGCCCGACGGGCCCTGATCTCGGGGGGGTCTGGGGGCGCCCGGCCCGACGGGCCCTGATCTCGGGGGGTCTGGGGGCGCCCGGCCCGACGGGCCCTGATCTCGGGGGGGTCTGGGGGCGCCCGGCCCGACGGGCCCTGATCTCGGGGGGGGTCTGGGGGCGCCTGGCCCGACGGGCCCTGATCTCGGGGGGGTCTGGGGGGGGCGCCTGGCCCGACGGGCCCTGATCTCGGGGGGGTCTGGGGGCGCCCGGCCCGACGGGCCCTGATCTCGGGGGGGTCTGGGGGCGCCCGGCCCGACGGGCCCTGATCTCGGGGGGTCTGGGGGCGCCCGGCCCGACGGGCCCTGATCTCGGGGGGGTCTGGGGGGCGCCCGGCCCGACGGGCCCTGATCTCGGGGGGGTCTGGGGGCGCCCGGCCCGACGGGCCCTGATCTCGGGGGGGTCTGGGGGCGCCCGGCCCGACGGGCCCTGATCTCGGGGGGGTCTGGGCTGCACCCGCCCGACGGGCCCTGATCTCGGGGGGGTCTGGGGGCGCCCGGCCCGACGGGCCCTGATCTCGGGGGGGTCTGGGGGGCGCCCGGCCCGACGGGCCCTGATCTCGGGGGGGGTCTGGGGGCGCCCGGCCCGACGGGCCCTGATCTCGGGGGGGTCTGGGGGGGCGCCCGGCCCGACGGGCCCTGATCTCGGGGGGGTCTGGGGGTGCCCGGCCCGACGGGCCCTGATCTCGGGGGGGTCTGGGGGCGCCCGGCCCGACGGGCCCTGATCTCGGGGGGGTCTGGGGGCGCCCGGCCCGACGGGCCCTGATCTCGGGGGGGTCTGGGGGTGCCCGGCCCGACGGGCCCTGATCTCGGGGGGGTCTGGAGGCGCCCGGCCCGACGGGCCCTGATCTCGGGGGGGTCTGGGGGCACCCGGCCCGACGGGCCCTGATCTCGGGGGGGTCTGGGGGTGCCCGGCCCGACGGGCCCTGATCTCGGGGGGGTCTGGAGGCGCCCGGCCCGACGGGCCCTGATCTCGGGGGGGTCTGGGGGTGCCCGGCCCGACGGGCCCTGATCTCGGGGGGGGTCTGGGGGCGCCCGGCCCGACGGGCCCTGATCTCGGGGGGGTCTGGGGGCACCCGGCCCGACGGGCCCTGATCTCGGGGGGGTCTGGGGGTGCCCGGCCCGACGGGCCCTGATCTTGGGGGGGTCTGGAGGCGCCCGGCCCGACGGGCCCTGATCTCGGGGGGGTCTGGGGGCACCCGGCCCGACGGGCCCTGATCTCGGGGGGGTCTGGGGGTGCCCGGCCCGACGGGCCCTGATCTCGGGGGGGTCTGGAGGCGCCCGGCCCGACGGGCCCTGATCTCGGGGGGGTCTGGGGGCGCCCGGCCCGACGGGCCCTGATCTCGGGGGGGTCTGGGGGCGCCCGGCCCCAGGGGGCCGCCATCTGGTCTCATTACCCCACGGCGCTGGGGGGCAGAGCGGCCCTGCCGTAAAGGGCTGTGGGTGGGGACCCGTGGGCTGGACAATGCGGCTGATAAGGAACCAGGATCGTATCTCGCTTGTGCTGGGCCGTGCCCACAGAGATGGGCCGGGAGGCAGCGCGAGACCTTCCCGGCCCCCACCAGCTCCACGGGCATCTTACACGTAGGGAAACTGAGGCACAGAGCGAGGCCACAAATTGCCTCCAGTCACTGGCAGGGCTGGAATGGAACCCAGGGGTCCTGGTGCCCAGCCCCCCCGCTCTAACCACTAATCCCCACTCCCCTCCCCGTAAAGCCGGTCGGGAGGGGGCGGGGGGGAGGAGGCCTGACGTGCCCAATAAAAGCTGCACTGTTTGGTCAGGGGAGGGGCGGCCAGGCCGGCTGGGGCCTTGGGGTTTTAACATTAACCTCCAGGAGAGCGGCTGGGGGAGGGGCACAGCAGGAGGCGTCCCCCTCCCCTTCCCCCGCTGGCCTGGCAGAGCTGCCATTGGAAGGGGGAGGGGAGCCACCCGCCTCCCGCCAGGGGACGTGGGGGGGGGGGGGTCCTTGTGATCAGAGCTGAGACGGGGGCTGCTTGGGGGGATCCTGAACCAAGCAGGGGAGTCGTCCCTTCTCCTCCGAGCTGAGGCAGGATCACGGCCTCCGTTTAACAGATGGGGAAACTGAGGCACAGAGCCAGGGCGAGAACCCAGGGGTTCTGGCTTCCAACCCGCTCTCACCAGTAGCCCTCGCGCAGCCAGGGAGAGATGCCAGGAGTCGTGGCTCCCAGTGGCTGTGGCAGACCCAGCGGCCCTGGGGCCGTGCCCCTGGGTCCGTCTGCAGCCGCGAGCAGCGGGGGCCCGTTGTGCTCTGGTCCCCACGGGGGCGGGTGCTGATGGACACCCGGCAGGATGTGTCATGCCCCAGGCTGGCGCCAAGGCAGCTCCATCTGGGGGGGCCGCACCCCACGTTCTGCCTCATCTCCCTGGGCCTGGCTGGTGCCCCCTGGGGGCTGCCCCACACACCCGCTGACTCTGTCAGCCTCTGGTGATCCCGGGACGCCTCGTAACCAGGGAGCTCCACTGCCCCGGGGCGGGGTCACAAAGCAAAGACCCCCCAGCCCCAGAATGTAATATGGGGGCGAGAACCCAGGGAAGGGGGGAGGGGCTGGGGGCCCGGACTCCTGGCTCCATTTCACAGACGTGCCCGGGTGTAAGGGAGGGGCTGGCGCTAGCTGTGCCCTGGGACACATGCTGCCCATCCCCCACCGATCTGCCTGGGCGAGGGGCTGCGAGGGAAAGGGCCAGGTTCCAGTGGGGTAAATGGGGGTCACCCTCTGGCCCTGGAGTCAGTGGGATGGACCCCCAAGGGTGTAAATCGGCGCAAGTGCACAGGAAGCAGCGTGTAACAGCACAGGTGCACGGCCAGAGGGGTGTGACTCAGCACAGGCGCACGGGATGAGGGGTGTGACTCAGCACAGGTGCACAGGAAGGCTATGTCTAGACTGCAGGCTTCTTTCGAAAGAGCAATCCGCTTTTTCGAAAGAGAGCACCCAGCGAGTCTGGATGCTCTCTTTCGAGGAAGCCCTATTTACATTGAAGAACGCCTTCTTTTGAAAGAGGAACTTTCGAAAGAAGGCGTTCTTCCTCGTGAAACGAGGTTTACCGCCATCGAATGAAAAGCTGCGTTCTTTCGAAATTATTTCGAAAGAACGCGGCTTGAGTCTGGACGCAGGGGAAGTTCTTTCGAAAAAAGGCTACTTTTTTCGAAAGAACCCCTGAGTCTGGACACAGCCGAAGAGAGGTGTAACTCAGAACAGGCACATGGGAAGAGGGGTGTAACTCTGTACAGTCGTACAGGAAGGGGGTGAAACTCTACAGGTGCACAGGAAGAGGGGTGTAACTCAGAACAGGCACACGGCAAGAGGGGTGTAACGCTGCACAGGCGCACGGGAAGAGGGGTGTAACGCTGCACAGGCGCACGGGAAGAGGGGTGTAACGCTGCACAGGCGCACGGGAAGAGGGGTGTAACGCTGCACAGGCGCACGGGAAGAGGGGTGTAACTCTGCACAGGCGCACGGGAAGAGGGGTGTCACTCTGCACAGGCGCACGGGAAGAGGGGTGTAACGCTGCACAGGCGCACGGGAAGAGGGGTGTCACTCTGCACAGGCGCACGGGAAGAGGGGTGTAACGCTGCACAGGCGCACGGGAAGAGGGGTGTAACTCTGCACAGGCGCACGGGAAGAGGGGTGTAACGCTGCACAGGCGCACGGGAAGAGGGCTGTAACTCAGAACAGGTGCACTGGTGTCCAGGCAGCGCCTGGGCTCTCCTCCCAGGCCGCCCCGGTCCGAGTGGTGGCCCAGGGCCGGTTTGGGGACGTGAAGCCCTCGCGGGGGGGGGGGGGGGGCTGGCGACCCAGCTCTGTCGTCACAGGTCTGGCCCCACAGATGGAGGGCAGTGCAGGCCCAGGGATGCCAGGCGGGACGTGGCCTCTTCTCACCCACGGGGCTGGGCCAGCAGAGCCAGGCCGGGACAGCCCCCCCCCGCCTTCCTGCAGGGCCTGGCCCAGCTGTGCACATCTGCCCAGATGTTCCCCTTGCATCAGCCCGTAGCCCCGGGCAGCGCTGAGGCCGGCTCCACCCAGCTGGGCTTGTGTGCGGGGCGGCTCCGAACAGGGCAGCTTCCCTGGGTCTGGGCGGCGCCTGGTCTCGGCCGGGGTCGGGGGTCGCGCTGCAGCCCCCGGCCGTGGGGTGTCGACTCCCCTCCAAGCGAGAGGAGCTGGGGGCGCCCCTGGGGCAAGGGACAGCATCTGCCCTGCCCACCGGCCCCAGCCCCTCCCGCCAGGCGGGGGGGGGGGGCACGGAGTCCCCTTGCCCCCCCCCCCCGGCGAAGGGACCGTGGCGGGCGTGCGTCAGCTGGAAAAACCCGCCACGGCCCAGCTGCATTCCCGAGCGGTGAGGGGGCCGCCTGGCAGGAGGAATTTCCTGCCTGGGTTCGGGCTGGGGAGGCCGGGCCCTGTTCAGAGGATCGCTATTTGCTTCCCCCGCCGGCGGTGGCTTGTTTTTCACTGCGCGGCCCCAGCCTGGCCGGGGGACAGGAGCCATGCGGCCAGCCGCCCCGAAGGGCTGAGTCACTCCCTGCTCCGTGGGGCCGCCCTCCAGCGCCGGCCAGCTCCACCCACGTGCCCATCGGCAGCGGGGCTGGGCTGATGGGGGAGCCACGGGGCTCTGGCGCCCCGACCGGGTCCTGCCGCCGAACGGGCTGGGCCGTGAGCAGCGCAGCCGAGACCTGCAAACTCAGCGCGCCCGCCGCAGAGCTCCACGGTCAGCGCCGAGCCAGCGTGGCGGAGGGCGCTGGGCCCTGCCAGCTGCACGGATGCTGCGGGCACCGAGGGATGCCTGGCTCGGTCTGAGCTCCGGGGGCAGAGACTGTCTCTCACCGTGCGTGGGCAGCACCCGGCCCGATGGGCCCTGATCTCGGCCGGGGTTTGGGGGCGCCCGGCCCGACGGGCCCTGAGCTCGGCCGGGGTTTGGGGGGCACCCGGCCCGACGGGCCCTGATCTCGGCCGGAGTTTGGGGGCGCCCGGCCCGACGGGCCCTGATCTCGGCCAGGATTTGGGGGCGCCCGGCCCGATGGGCCCTGATCTTGGCCGGAGTTTGGGGGCGCCCAGCCCGACGGGCCCTGAGCTCGGCCGGGCTTTGGGGGGCACCCGGCCCAATGGGGCCCTGGTCTCAGCTGGAGTCTGGGGGTGCCCGGCCCCGGGGCCCTGATCTCAGCCGGAGTCTGGGGGCGCCCGGCCCGACGGGCCCTGATTTCGGCCGGAGTTTGGGGGCGCCCGGCCCAATGGGGCCCTGGTCTCAGCCGGAGTCTGGGGGTGCCCGGCCCCGGGGCCCTGATCTCAGCCGGAGTCTGGGGGCGCCCGGCCCGACGGGCCCTGATTTCGGCCGGAGTTTGGGGGCGCCCGGCCCAATGGGGCCCTGGTCTCAGCTGGAGTCTGGGGGCGCCCGGCCCGACGGGCCCTGATCTCGGCCGGAGTCTGGGGGCGCCCGGCCCAATGGGGCCCTGGTCTCAGCTGGAGTCTGGGGGCGCCCGGCCCGACGGGCCCTGATCTCAGCCGGAGTTTGGGGGCGCCCGGCCCAATGGGGCCCTGGTCTCAGCCGGAGTCTGGGGGCGCCTGGCCCCGGGGCCCTGATCTCGGCTGGGGACCTGGCAGTGGAATTGCCGACTGGGAATCCTGCCGTGCCGGGGAAGAAGGTGTCAGTGGGTCCCTGGAGTTGCACTGACACGCCTGTGGCACCCCAGAAATCCGAGGTTTTTCATCTCTGCTGCTGGGTCCCCCCTCCCGCGGGAGCAGCCTGTACCCGGCTTGCCGAGGGGAGAGACCGGCCCGGATCCCCGAGGGTTCCCGTAATCTTCAGGGGTCGGCTCGAGCCCGTTTGCCTGTCCTCTGCCGTCCGGCGGCAAATGAGAATATTCACGGGGGCTCTTGCAGCCGGCGCTGGAATGTGACACCTCGTTCCAGTAAGGACGAACTGGAGCAGGACTGTCATTTTCACGGGGAAATGACGCCCCCCCCCAGCTCAGGACCCTCTGCGGCGCCGTGGGGCTGGGTGCAGGGCGGGGACGCTGTTTCTCTCGGCACCGTCTGTCTGTCCCACTGGACCTGCTGGCGTCTGTCCCCGCGGGCGCACACGCTGCCCCTCGGTCTCACTGCCCGCCAGGGCTCTGGGGGCGGGATTCCCTCCGGGGCCAGGCGCTACGGCGGCTCTGTGGCGGCCTGGGGGCCTGCTGGCACCGTCTCCCCTTGCTCCACTTCCCCACTGACTCCCGTGGTCCAGCGCCAGGCCCTGCCGGCTGGGACCTGCCCCCGGCGCCGTGGCCTACTTACGCCTCCTGCCTCCGGCCCGGGGCTGGGCGGGGGCCCTGGGATTCCCCCGGCAGCCGCCTGCCTCGGGGATTAGATCCAGGCTCTGCTGGAGGCGGGTGGCAGCCGCCCCGGGCGCTCTCCCGGCCGGCTGCGCCGATGGACGGCTCGCGGCAGCCCCAGCCCCTGGGGATCCATCGGGGCTACCTGCGGAAATACGGTGAGCGCCCGCCGGCCGCGCCGTTCCCTTCCCCCGCCCACCGGGGGGCCGAGAGCCGCCTGCCTGCCCGGGGGCCAGGGCCCAGCGGACTAAGGGGAGCATGGGGGGCTGCCCCTCCCCAGCCCTGCTGCAGTGGGGAGAGGCACTTTGCCTAGCCCCGGGGGAGGGGGGGAGGGCCGGGGGCAGCCCCCCAAAGCCCTCAGCCTCGGCTCCAACCCAGAGCCCCAGAGCCGCCCCCTCCCACTAGGGCCCTCACCCACCTTCCAAACCCTGCTCTGCCCCTTCCCTGAGCCCCAGAGCCGCCCCCTCCCACTAGGGCCCTCGCCCCCTTCCCCTCGCCCCAGAGCCGCCCCCTCCCACTAGGGCCCTCACCCACCTTCCCTGAGCCCCAGAGCCGCCCCCTCCCACTAGGGCCCTCGCCCCCTTCCCTGAGCCCCAGAGCCGCCCCCTCCGACCAGGGCCCTCGCCCCCTTCCCCTCGCCCCAGAGCCGCCCCCTCCCACTAGGGCCCTCGCCCCCCTTCCCTCAGCCCCAGAGCCGCCCCCTCCCACTAGGGCCCTCGCCCCCTTCCCCTCGCCCCAGAGCCGCCCCCTCCCACTAGGGCCCTCGCCCCCTTCCCTGAGCCCCAGAGCCGCCCCCTTCCCCTCGCCCCAGAGCCGCCCCCTCCCACTAGGGCCCTCGCCCCCCTTCCCTCAGCCCCAGAGCCGCCCCCTCCCACTAGGGCCCTCGCCCCCTTCCCTCAGCCCCAGAGCCGCCCCCTCCCACTAGGGCCCTCGCCCCCTTCCCTCAGCCCCAGAGCCGCCCCCTCCCACTAGGGCCCTCGCCCCCCTTCCCTCAGCCCCAGAGCCGCCCCCTCCCACTAGGGCCCTCGCCCCCTTCCCTCAGCCCCAGAGCTGCCCCCTCCCACTAGGGCCCTCGCCCCCCTTCCCTCAGCCCCAGAGCCGCCCCCTCCCACTAGGGCCCTCGCCCCCCTTCCCTCAGCCCCAGAGCCGCCCCCTCCCACTAGGGCCCTCGCCCCCCTTCCCTCAGCCCCAGAGCCGCCCCCTCCCACTAGGGCCCTCGCCCCCTTCCCCTCGCCCCAGAGCCGCCCCCTCCCACTAGGGCCCTCGCCCCCTTCCCTCAGCCCCAGAGCCGCCCCCTCCCACTAGGGCCCTCGCCCCCTTCCCTGAGCCCCAGAGCCGCCCCTCCCACTAGGGCCCTCGCCCCCTTCCCTCGCCCCAGAGCTGCCCCTCCCACTAGGGCCCTCGCCCCCCTTCCCTCGCCCCAGAGCTGCCCCTCCCACTAGGGCCCTCGCCCCCTTCCCTGAGCCCCAGAGCCGCCCCCTCCCACTAGGGCCCTCGCCCCCCTTCCCTGAGCCCCAGAGCCGCCCCTCCCACTAGGGCCCTCGCCCCCTTCCCTGAGCCCCAGAGCCGCCCCTCCCACTAGGGCCCTCGCCCCCTTCCCTGAGCCCCAGAGCCGCCCCTCCCACTAGGGCCCTCGCCCCCTTCCCTGAGCCCCAGAGCCGCCCCTCCCACTAGGGCCCTCGCCCCCTTCCCCTCGCCCCAGAGCTGCCCCTCCCACTAGGGCCCTCGCCCCCTTCCCTCGCCCCAGAGCTGCCCCTCCCACTAGGGCCCTCGCCCCCTTCCCTGAGCCCCAGAGCCGCCCCCTCCCACTAGGGCCCTCGCCCCCTTCCCTGAGCCCCAGAGCCGCCCCCTCCGACCAGGGCCCTCGCCCCCTTCCCCTCGCCCCAGAGCCGCCCCCTCCCACTAGGGCCCTCGCCCCCTTCCCCTCGCCCCAGAGCTGCCCCTCCCACTAGGGCCCTCGCCCCCTTCCCTGAGCCCCAGAGCCGCCCCCTCCCACTAGGGCCCTCGCCCCCTTCCCTGAGCCCCAGAGCCGCCCCCTCCCACTAGGGCCCTCGCCCCCCTTCCCTGAGCCCCAGAGCCGCCCCCTCCCACTAGGGCCCTCGCCCCCTTCCCCTCGCCCCAGAGCTGCCCCTCCCACTAGGGCCCTCGCCCCCTTCCCTGAGCCCCAGAGCTGCCCCTCCCACTAGGGCCCTCGCCCCCTTCCCTGAGCCCCAGAGCCGCCCCCTCCCACTAGGGCCAGTACGGTGCCCCCAGCCGCCCGCCCGCAGCCCCTGCCCGCCACGCTGAGCCGGGGGTTCCGCTGGGGCTCAGGGCCCGGCCCCACATCTCTGGGGAGCGGGGCCCCTTGGGGACCCCCCGGCTTTTCGGGAAGGCCTGCCGGCGCCTCGCTGCCCGCGGGATTTAGCACGTGCCCCCCTCCGGCGGGATTAGCGGGGCCGCCCGCGAGCGACTGCTAATCCCCAAGCGGCTACGCCAGTGTAATCCGGGTTTCATCCGCCCGGGGGGGCTGCCCAGGGCTCTCGTGCCGGGGGGGGGGGGAGTCACTGGGGCAAGAGGCTCTGCTCCGCCCCACAGCTGGGTGCTGGAGGGATGCTCCCAGGACCTTTAAACATGCCCAGCCTCTGGCTGCTCCCACGCGTGCTCCGTGGGGCGGGGGCAGGGAATAGCCACAGCACAGTGGGGGCGGGAGGTGCCAACTGAGGGGGCAGAGCCGGGAGCCAGGACTCCTGGGGTCTGTGCCCAGCTCTGGGAGGGGAGTGGGGTCTAGCGGTTAGAGCAGGGAGGCTGTTGGAGCCAGGACTCCTGGGGTCTGTGCCCAGCTCTGGGAGGGGAGTGGGGTCTAGCGGTTAGAGCAGGGAGGCTGTTGGAGCCAGGACTCCTGGGTCCTCTACCTACCTGTGAGCAGGGAGTGGGGGCTAGTGGTTAGAGCAGGGGGCTGGGAGCCAGGACTCCTGGGGTCTCCCCCCAGCTGTGAATAGGGAGCAGTGTCCAGTGGTTAGAGCAGCTGGCAGCGGCCAGGCGGGAGGAGACCCTGCGGTGACGCTGGGGCCTGGCTCCTCTACCTCGCAGGTGGCTTTCTCTTCAAGCAGTGGAAGGAGAAGTTCCTCCTAGTGGCGGACGGGAGCCTGCTGATCTGCCGGGACGCTCAGTCCCCGGCCGAGCTGGGCATCTCGCTGGGCACCAGCTGCCAGGCCATCCTGGAGGGCAGGGAGATGGGCAGCCTGCCCCGACTGCCGCTGGGCGCCCAACGGGACTCCTGCCTGGGCCTGCGGCTCACGGACGGCAGGTGCCTGCTGCTGCTGGCCCCCGACAGCCAGGAGTGCAGGTGAGGTCCAGCCATGCCCCGTGGCCCCTAACTGCCGCGTGTGGCTCCTAGCCATGTCCCAGGGCTCCTAGCCACGTCCCCTGGCCCCTACTCACACCACATGGCTCCTAGCCACGTCCCCTGGCCCCTACTCACACCACATGGCTCCTAGCCACGTCCCCTGGCCCCTACTCACACCACATGGCTCCTAGCCACGTCCCAGGGCTCCTAGCCACGTCCCCTGGCCCCTACTCACACCACATGGCTCCTAGCCACGTCCCAGGGCTCCTAGCCACGTCCCCTGGCCCCTACTCACACCACATGGCTCCTAGCCATGTCCCGTGGCTCCTACTCACACCACATGGCTCCTAGCCATGTCCCGTGGCTCCTACTCATGCCACATGCCTCCTAGCCACGTCCCAGGGCTCCTAGCCACGTCCCCTGGCCCCTACTCACACCACATGGCTCCTAGCCACGTCCCAGGGCTCCTAGCCACGTCCCCTGGCCCCTACTCACACCACATGGCTCCTAGCCACGTCCCAGGGCTCCTAGCCACGTCCCCTGGCCCCTACTCACACCACATGGCTCCTAGCCACGTCCCAGGTCTCCTAGCCACGTCCCCTGGCCCCTACTCACACCACATGGCTCCTAGCCACGTCCCAGGGCTCCTAGCCATGTCCCCTGGCCCCTACTCACACCACATGGCTCCTAGCCACGTCCCAGGGCTCCTAGCCATGTCCCCTGGCCCCTACTCACACCACATGGCTCCTAGCCACGTCCCAGGGCTCCTAGCCATGTTCCCTGGCCCCTACTCACACCACATGGCTCCTAGCCATGTCCCAGGGCTCCTAGCCATGTCCCCTGGCCCCTACTCACACCACATGGCTCCTAGCCACGTCCCCTGGCCCCTACTCATGCCACATGACTCCTAGCCACGTCCGAGGGCTCCTAGCCATGTCCCCTGGCCCCTACTCACACCACATGGCTCCTAGCCACGTCCCAGGGCTCCTAGCCATGTCCCGTGGCCCCTACTCACACCACATGGCTCCTAGCCACGTCCCCTGGCCCCTACTCATGCCACATGACTCCTAGCCACGTCCGAGGGCTCCTAGCCATGTCCCCTGGCCCCTACTCACACCACATGGCTCCTAGCCACGTCCCAGGGCTCCTAGCCATGTCCCGTGGCCCCTACTCACACCACATGGCTCCTAGCCATGTCCCCTGGCCCCTACTCACACCACATGGCTCCTAGCCATGTCCCGTGGCTCCTACTCATGCCACATGCCTCCTAGCCATGTCCCAGGGCTCCTAGCCACGTCCCCTGGCCCCTACTCTCACCACATGGCTCCTAGCCACGTCCCAGGGCTCCTAGCCACGTCCCCTGGCCCCTACTCACACCACATGGCTCCTAGCCACGTCCCCTGGCCCCTACTCACACCACATGACTCCTAGCCACGTCCCAGGGCTCCTAGCCACGTCCCAGGGCTCCTAGCCATGTCCCCTGGCCCCTACTCACACCACATGGCTCCTAGCCATGTCCCAGGGCTCCTAGCCACGTCCTGTGGCTCCTAGCTGCCCCCCAGAGGTCCCCCATGGGGGCCCCTCTGCCTGGCCTGGCCACGCAGGCAGTGGCTGGCGGGAGCTGTGGGGTGGCTCGGTGGGGCTATCGATGCCAGGGGCTGGCGGCGGCCGGCACTAATCGGCGTTTCCCTCTCTCCTCCCCACTGCAGACAGTGGCTCAGCATCCTGCGCAAAGTCAAAGAGGTGAGAGGAGGCTCCGCCCGCCCCCCGGGGGTTTCCCGCTGCCGGGGTCCGTGGCTGGGGGACCGGACGCAGCTCAGCCCTGGTAGCTCCGAGAGCAGCTCGGCTTTGCTCCGGGCACCCGTCTGGGCCTGATTCAGAGCTGCTGCTGGGGAGGGACCAGTTCTCTGTGAATCTCCCCCTCCCGGCTGCCGTGGGGCTGGCACAAGGGGCCTGCCCCTCTCCCCCGCTCCCAGAGGGGGCAGAGCGGGGCGTGGCAGGAGCACACTGCCCTGTGGCTGTTCCCTGCCCCCCCGGCCCGTAGGGGGCAGAGTGGGACGTGGCCGGAGCACACTGCCCTGTGGCTGTTCCCTGCCCCCCCGGCCCGTAGGGGGCAGAGTGGGACGTGGCCAGAGCACACTGCCCTGTGGCTGTTCCCTGCCCCCCCGGCCCGTAGGGGGCAGAGTGGGACGTGGCCAGAGCACACTGCCCTGTGGCTGTTCCCTGCCCCCCCGGCCCGTAGGGGGCAGAGTGGGACGTGGCCAGAGCACACTGCCCTGTGGCTGTTCCCTGCCCCCCCGGCCCGTAGGGGGCAGAGTGGGACGTGGCCGGAGCACACTGCCCTGTGGCTGTTCCCTGCCCCCCCGGCCCGTAGGGGGCAGAGTGGGACGTGGCCGGAGCACACTGCCCTGTGGCTGTTCCCTGCCCCCCCGGCCCGTAGGGGGCAGAGTGGGACGTGGCCGGAGCACACTGCCCTGTGGCTGTTCCCTGCCCCCCCGGCCCGTAGGGGGCAGAGTGGGACGTGGCCGGAGCACACTGCCCTGTGGCTGTTCCCTGCCCCCCCGGCCCGTAGGGGGCAGAGTGGGACGTGGCCGGAGCACACTGCCCTGTGGCTGTTCCCTGCCCCCCCGGCCCGTAGGGGGCAGAGTGGGACGTGGCCAGAGCACACTGCCCTGTGGCTGTTCCCTGCCCCCCCAGCCCGTAGGGGGCAGAGCGGGACGTGGCCAGAGCACACTGCCCTGTGGCTGTTCCCTGCTCCCCCGGCCTGTAGGGGGCAGAGTGGGGCGTGGCCGGAGCACACTGCCCTGTGGCTGTTCCCTGCCCCCCCAGCCCGTAGGGGGCAGAGCGGGACGTGGCCGGAGCCCATTGCCTTGTGGCTGTTCCCTGCCCCCTGCCATGGGGGTGGAATGTGGGTCCCAGCAGCCCGGGGCTCCCACAGGGGTGCTGACAGTGGGGCCCGTTGTTTCCCGTGGCCCCGTGGCCTCTGGCGGGCCCCTGGAGGGCCCCTGGCTCTTGCTGGCTGCGGGCGCTGCCGGGGCAGTGCTGGGCGCCAGCCGCTCCAGTCCCAGGCAGGGCCCCCCAGGTACTTGGCTCCTGGTGACCGATCGGGCCCTCGCGGGGGCCGGGGGGGGGGGATCCTGGCAGACACTGACCCATGTGCCCCCCCGGGTCCTGCTTCTGCCCTGCCTGGATCTGCCCCCGCAGGGCCCTTCCCCTTGTTCCCGGTGACTGAGCCGGCGTCTCTCCGGACAGAGCTTCTCCCCGGCGGCCCCGGCCCGGGGCATCGGCTCCCCCGCCAGGAGGTGCTGCTGGAAAGAGGCGGGAGGCGGAGGCTGTCCTGGCCCGGAGAGCAGAGCAGGTACGGGGGGGACCCGGTCACTGGGCTGTCCCCGCCCCCCCCCAGAGCCACCATCTGGGCTCCAGCCGTGCCGCTGGCCGTCCTGCCCGGCGAGGCTTGCTCCCAGCCTCCTGGAATCCCGCCCAGTGCCGGCGCCGGAGCCACGGTGCCTGGCTCCGATGCCGCTCAGGTCTGGTCCACACCTCAGTGCAGTGGCTCCGATTCTGGCCTCGCTTAGACCTGATCCTCATCAATGTCCGGTAAGCCTGGTGTAAACCGCAGAGACTCCTTTTTTTTTTTTTGCACCAGATTCACTTCACGTTCCGCTGCTGTGTAGACGCAATCGGGTGCAAATCAGGAGTAGCTCGACGGTGGGTAGAATTACAGTAGGGCTGCAAGACTCCAGCGGAGGCGTGGCCTGGCCACACAGCGTAGGCGACATCACTGCCTTAGCCAGGGCTTGGGAAAGTCCCTCGGCTGGTGGACAGTCACCGCGCCCCCGTCCCCAGTGCGGACACGGCTGTTGCAGCAGAACGCTTCCATGGACCCCGAGTCACGTGCTGCACGGGCCCAGCAGCAGCCTCTGTGCAAAGCCAATCAGACAAAGCTCTTTCTTCCCCATAGTACGCAAAGGGGGAAACTGAGGCACGCAGCGACGGGGAAGTGACTGAGTCACTGACAGCGCTGGGAACGAACCCAGGGCCCCCCAGCTCCTCAGCCAGGGTGTTAGAGCTAGCGCACAAGGGGACCCAGGGCTTGGAGCTGCCCTATTGACCCCTCTTCTGCCCCCTTTCTGCCCCAGCCCCCAGGAGCATCCCGTGCAAGGAGACCTGCTCGCCCCGTTGCCTGCGCCACGGATCCCAGATGCACGCGGGGGTGAAGGCTGCCTGCCTGCTGATGGGGGGAGCCGCAGCCGGCCCCACTGTGGGCTACATGGTGACCTCGGCCACGGCCGGCCGGCCGGGGGAGACGCACCCCCCCGACTTCAAAGAACTGGGGTACCACCCGGCCGCCTGCGACGCGGAGGCCTCCCAGTTCGAGATGCTGGATTACGAAGGGCTGGACCAGGACTTCGACGGGCTGGATTTCGGGGGGTTTGCTTTCTAGGCACACGTGACCCCCCTGGTCCCCCCAGATTTAAAGGGCTACACAGACGGAGAGGGAGCTCACCGCTGGCTTCATGTCCTCAGAAACCAGCCACCTCCCACAGGTCCCCCCACCGTGCCCCTCATGGCGTGTCCCACCCACCCAGTGGGTCAGGTCTCGACTCGCACCCTTCCAGTGTGGCAGCAGCAGTGGTAGGTTGGTATCCTTTAGGCGGAGCGGCCCCGCCAGGGTGGCCTGAAACGGGCTAGGCGAGGCCGGTGAGGCAGGGAGTGCCACGGCCGAGCTGGGGGAAGAGAGAAGTGAGGCCCCTGGATGCAAAGCAGGGTGAAAGGTGCCCACCCCTGGGTCCCGCACCCAGCTCTGCTGGGCAGGGCAGGGCAGGGCGGGCGTCTGGCGATCAGCAAGGTGTTGCTTTGCATCGCTCCGGGCACCGCGTCCGACTGGCCTTCTGGCTGCTCGAGTTCGGCATGTGTCCCGGCTGCCGTGGCTTGAATCCGGCCCTTCGTTTCGTTCCCCCCCCCCAGTGTTAACCGGGGCAACTCAGGGCAGGATAACCCCCCAGAGGTGCATGACACTGCAGACCACCCGTAGGTGGTCTTTGCTCGGCGCGGGGAGGCTGAACAGGGCCCCCCGGATCCCGAGCCCTTCTCCCCAAGGACGCGCGTCACACGTACCTGCTGGTGAATCGTCAGCTCGCCGAGGCAGGCCGCCGCCTGGGAAACTGAGGCACAGAGCGTCCCGGGGGCTTGGCAGCTGAGGGCCTCGCGCCGCTGGGACAGGGCTGTGAGAAAGCCGCAGGGCCTGTTGCTGGGCAGCATGCGGCTGGAGGGGGGGCGTGGGAGGCTCCGTTCCGTGGCAGGGCTGTGGCCACGCTTCGGCTTTTACTGGGGAGGGGGGGTTATTCACCTTGCGCTGTTGCATGAGTTCTACTGTCCTGTAGTAACCCCGGCGGTGTGCCTCAGTTTCCCTGGGCGCTGTGCAGGGCCTAGATGGGGCTGGGAATTTTGGTACCTGAGCCCGGGGGGTGGGCGGGAGAGGGCCAAGTGACACCTTTTCCCAGGAAGCACAGAAGAGGCTGGAGGAGGGGCCTGGGGGAGGGGAGGGGGCTGGGAGTGGGGCAGTCTGGGCTGGCTTGGGGGGCAGGGCCCGGGCTCCGAGGCTGCCCCTGGTCCTTGTGCTGACAAGTCTGTGCTATCCCCTGAGCAATAAACCTCCTGTGCTCCTGCGGCTGGGAGTCTGCTTGGGGGGGGGGCAGACCCCAGGGACTTCGGGGACCCCCCCAAAGCACCAGGTTGCGCGAGTTCGCAGCCGGACGCCGCGGGGCCCGCAGGCCGGGGCAGTAGCAGACTGGGGCGCTACCCACTAGCCCACACAGCCTGTGGGGACCCACCGCCAGAGCCCTGCCAAGGGGCATCAGACCAGACCGCCCGGCCATTTCTCACTGGCCCTGCCGAGGGGAGGGGAGAGGACGGGAGGTCGGGGGGGAGAACATGGCGGGGGGGAGGACAGAGCAGGGGACGGGACGGGGCGGGGGGGGAGGACGGGAGGTCGGGGAGGAGAACATGGCGGGGGACGGTACGGGGGGGAGAACAGAGCGGGGGGGGGGAGAACATGGGGGGGGAGGGCGGGGCGGGGGGGAGAACAGAGCAGGCGGGGGGGAGAACATGGCGGGGGACGGGACGGGGGGGAGAACAGAGCAGGCGGGGGGGAGAACATGGCGGGGGACGGGGCGGGGGGGAGAACAGAGCAGGTGGGGGGGAGAACATGGCAGGGACGAGACGGGGGGGAGGACGGGAGGGAGAACATGGCGGGGGGGGAGGACGGGGCGGAGACCAGAGCGGACGGGGGGAGGACGGGGCGGCGGGGGGGAGAACAGAGCAGGCGGGGGGGAGGACGGGGCGGGGGGGAGGACATGGAGGGGGGGTAGAACAGAGCAGGCGGGGGGGGAGGACGGGGCGGGGGACGGACGGGGGGGAGAACAGAGCAGGCGGGGGGGGAGGACGGGGCGGGGGACGGACGGGGGGGAGAACAGAGCAGGCGGGGGGGAGGACGGGGCGGGGGGGAGGACATGGAGGGGGGGTAGAACAGAGCAGGCGGGGGGGGAGGACGGGGCGGGGGACGGACGGGGGGGAGAACAGAGCAGGCGGGGGGGGAGGACGGGGCGGGGGGGAGGACATGGAGGGGGGGTAGAACAGAGCAGGCGGGGGGGGCCCGCTCCGAGCAGGCGAGGTGCGTTTGCAGAGCCCGCGGCTGGCGACCCGCGCAGCGTCCGGCGGCCTCGGGGCGGGCGGGGCCGGGTGTGGAGGCCGAAGTGCCTCGACTCCTCACCCCGCCCCTCCCTCCCCACAGGGCTGTCCCGCCCCCGCCCGCTCGGTCGGTCTGTCTGTCCCCACCTCCATCTGTCTCTGGCCTGCCCTGCGTGTGCCCAGAGCTGTGCCCATGCCGCCCGGGTCTCGCTGGGGCCACGGAGGGGCCTCTGGGTCCCGGCGCCTCCCTCTCTCGGGGGCTCTTTGCCAGGGCTTGGCTGAATCCTTTGCCCCAGACGCGCCCAGCAGACCCGGCCCAGCCCCTGTGCCGAGGCAGGGCCGGTGGGTTTCCCCCACTTGTGCTCCGCCCGGCAGCTCTCCGGTTTGCTGGCTCCATTCCCCCCGACACGGCTTATCTGGGGCTTGCGGCAGGGCTCGCTCAGCTCCCCTGCTCCTCCCCACCCCACAACCCAAAGCCACGTGCGGCCGCCTCTGTTGCCAGATGCGCCTGGCTCAGCCTAGCACCACGGACATGCAGGTGCTGCCTCCAATTTCTTCCCATCCATGTGCGGAATGACTTTTGTTCTGTGCACCGAGGCATGTGCAGATGGGCACCACCGGTAGGAACGCACGCGGCTCCTCATCTCGGTGGCTTGGCTGCCCAAGAGCTTTGCTTCCAGGGGAACACCGCCCCTCTGGGGGTGTAGGCACAGCCAGCACCCTGCTGTCACCGAGCGCACCCCAACTGTCGCTGGTCTCCACTAAAACCCCTTCTTGGCCCCAGGAGGCATCCGCTGGGCAGGCCAGGCGTGGAACCCCCTGCCCCTCGCGCTGAGCTGCAGCCGGAGCTGCCGGCTTGGAAGAGCCTTTCCCGAGACGTGGGGTGTTGCAGATGCAGGGTGTGGTTCTCCGGAGGGCTCGCTGGCTGCATCCCGGGCTCAGCGGCGTAAAGCGGCCAGATGACACGGCCCTGGGCGGGGACCATCCGCCGTGGTTTTTAGGTCAAAACAGACATCGTCAGCGGGCTCTCGGGCCTAATCCCCCGGCAGGAGTCTCCGGCTAATCCGCCGGGATTACAGGGCAGCCGGGGAATGCTGGAACACGGCGCGTGCCCGGTTCGCTCTCGCTGCGTCTGGCGCGGAATCGGCAACGAGGCGCGAGGGAGCAGCGTGGGGAGGGGAGCGCTCTGGGCTCCGGCTCTGTCGCTGGAGGGCGGGTGTGACGGCGCGCCGGGGTCCCCGGCCCTGCACCCCCTCCACCCGCCCGTGGAACAGGGGGGTTTAGTACTTCTCGGAGATGCCGCCGGCCCGGGTTCGAGGTGCACGTCGGAGTAAGGGGCAGGCAGCCTCAGACCCCTTGGGGCAGGGTACCCACCCCTGATCCCCCAGTGCCCGACAGTCTCCTTTTCATGTTTGCCCAGCCAAGCCTGCCCCTTCTCCAACCCACCGAACACGCCTCCCCCCCAGGCAGCCCCCCCTTCCTTTGTTCACACCCCTCCCCCGCAGTGCTTACAGACACCAGCCAGCAGGGGTCACCCCCAGCCCACACAGCAACCAGTGACTGCCCAGCCAGGGTGGGCCCAGGGCCACAAGAGGGTACAGCCCCCACACTACATCACTCAGGGGGGAGGAGAAGTCACAGTGCCTCAGTTTCCCCATCTATACAATTATTGGCTGCTCATCTCCTTTGCGAGGTGCTTGGAGAGCTCCGGAGGAGAGGGGCTACCGGGGAGCGAGGGGTCCGTACGAGCCAAGCAGCGGGGTGCTGGCTTGCCTGCTGTGGGTGGAGACGCCGGGTTGTGATCCTGACTCCGGAAGGGTGTCCGGGTTCCTGGGTTCGGTCCCGCGGGGCTCAGCTGACCGGCCAGTTCCCACGTTGTCGCTGGGATCAACCATCCTTGCTCCCCACCGTACGGCTCGGGGGTTTCTCCGTGTCCCGCGCCGGCCCCCGAGTTTCCCTCGACAGCGTGAGAAGGGAGCAGTCCTGGCTCCGGCGCGTTAGCATCCTCGGGGAGCCGGCCAGCCTGGACAGCAAGGTGCCAGGAGACAGAGACTCCGACCCGCCCTTTGCTAAACTGTTCCAACCGGCAATTACCCTCTGTGGCGTAGTGGGGGGCTGTCTGCTCTGTAACCCGGTGGGCGGGGTGATGGGGCCTTGCGGGTTGCTGTGCTGGGCTGGGCTGTGGGTGACTCCACTGGCGGCTGTTTGTAGCACGGATGAGTCGCTAGGCCAGGGGCTCCCAACCTGTCCCACCGGTGCCTCCCAGGGAGAGAGACAAAGGGAGGAAGGTGGGGTCCAACCCCTCGGGGGCAGGGCTGGAAGGGAAGCAGGGGAGAAGGAGCTAGGGAGGGGGCTGGGATTG
The DNA here is from genome assembly GCF_049634645.1 of Pelodiscus sinensis. Lineage (NCBI taxonomy): Eukaryota > Metazoa > Chordata > Testudines > Trionychidae > Pelodiscus > Pelodiscus sinensis. The sequence continues at coordinate 8,570,014 of NW_027465849.1, read as the reverse complement.
TAGGGCCCAGCCACCCCCCATCTCAAGGGGGGGGGCTGAGGCCTCCTAGCCCCAGTTCCTGTAACTAGATGACATCTGTGCTGGGCTGTATCCTGGAGAAGCAATAAACTCCCTCTGTTCTACCGGCTGGCGGAGTCTGTCCGTGCCACGACGGGGGTGCAGGAGACGGGGAAACCCCGACGCGCCGTCACACCTGCCCAGCCAGAAAATGGTAACGTCACACCAGCCCGAAATGTGGCTGCTTGACCGTCCAGCCTGGGGCTCTTGGTTTGCCTGGCTCTGGGAGGTGAAGGAACCCCCCGCATTAGATCCGCTCCTCCCGGGGCAGGCAGGCACAGACTGGGATTAAAGCATCATCTACTCGTCTCCATGAAACAGTCCGAGGGAAGCCCTGTGGCATGCGCCTACGGCCCGGATGCTCAGGACCGATTTGCAAGTCGGGGATGCAGGCCCCGAAGCCAGGCTGGCCACCAGCATCACAGATTTTAAGGCCAGGAAGGATCTCGTCTGACTTGATTTGAATATTTCACCCAGAGCCGGCTTTTCCTTCCTCCTGCTCGGCTCTGAACACTTGCCACATTTTCCAGCATCCTTTTCGGAGCGTGGGACCAGAACGGGGCACAGTACGTCAGCCAAGGTCGAAACATTGCGGCGCGAGTCAAACCTCGCTGCTCGTCTTGGGCAGAATTCCAAGAACCTGCGTGAATCCGTAGTTATTTATAGCACGGTTCATTTGGGGCCATTCTCTGCGTGTTTGGGGTTGAGTGGGAGAACACAAACCTCGGCTGCGAATCCAAATTACCTGGGAGAGGCTGTTTTGGCGGAAGCCGGCGTTCGCAGGAAACGCTTGCATAACTCCTACAGCCGGTCGAAATTATTCGTCCAAACAGTTTTCCCAAAGGAACCGGCCGTTTTGTCAAAAAGATCCATTTTCCATGGGAAAAATGTCAATGTGGGGGCAATCGAAGCCCAACTTTCCCCTCCGAAGCATTGATCCGGGGCGGCGGGTTTCGCTTCGAAAAGAAACAGGGAAGGGCAAAGCGAGAGCCGCGTTTCCTTTCAAACAGACATTTCACAACAAAAGGTTTCGTTCCGGCACCTCAAAAATCCGTTCTCCAACATTCCCCGTTCCGCTGGTGTTCTCAGGCGTTCGCCGTGTCGTCCCATCTGCGACGGTGCGTGGGGGTCTCCCCGTCTCCTGCACCCCCGTCGTGGCATGGACAGACTCCGCCAGCCCGTAGAATTGAGGGAGTTTATTGCTTCTCTGGGATACAGCCCAGCACAGATGGAATCTGGTCACAGTGACCAGGGCTAGGAGTCCTCACCCCGCCCTTGAGATGGGGGCGACTGGGCCCCTCCAAATCTAGCTCCCTCCCTAGTCTCTACTCCTCCTGCTTCCCCGACCGCAACTGCCTCCCCCCCAGGCCCTGCCCCCCAGCCAGCTGCTGGTCCCCGCCCTCCTCCCTTTGTCTCTCCCTGGGAGGCTGAGCTGGGGTGTCTCGGCTATTACACATTTGGGGGAGTCAGTGAGAATCTCACATCACAGCGCAAGTGGGGGGACACTGGGTTACAGAGCAGACAGCCCTCCCACTCCGCCACACCATCTCGGGGTGCAAACAAAGACCGGAACCTCGGCACCTCCCCTGGGGCAGAAATTCCATTTTCAGACCCGTCCCACCAAGTTCCAAACAGCTATTATCCGACAGATTGGAAACCCAAGTGCCCCGGTTTGCTGCTAACTTAGCGAGGGTGACTGACAGCTTCAGTTAATAAACAATCTGAATTCAATACGCCGGTTTCATTAATACAAGTTGAACCTTCCCAGCCCTGCACCCTCGGGACCTGGCCGGTTCTGAGCCAGAGAATTTGCCAAACTACAGCTGGTCTGCATTGTCTAGCAGTGTTACCAACGCGGCCACTGCTTGCTGGGCTCTGAGAAACAATTTCAGGGCACAGTAGAGCTAAATAACAGCCCAGAACATGGAGAGCCAGGTCTGGGGGCTGTAAACAAACTTTATAGGACCGTGGGAAACTTGGCCACCCCCCGGAAAAGTAGACACCTGGCTCACTCACATCCTTCTGGACGACGGAGGTTTCAGGCTCCGGGAGTTCTGGATTAGAGAGGTTCAACCTGTATTAAATTAACTTTCGAAACTAGGTTAGAATCAACCCCCTCTCTGGAATCCAGTCTCCTGTGCTACGATGGTAACTCATGGATTCTTGATCCAGTTTTATAGGCTGTTAGGTCTTCCCCTGAAAACACGGTTCCTTTTACCTTCCGCTCTGAAGTGACCAGAAGATCGGAGTTAATAAAACCGACAAACTGAAAAGCGTCTCCCCCATCCGGGCTCCCGCGGAGCCAAGTGGGAAGGAGAGAACCGGGATGTGGTTAAGGAAAAAGAACCCAGGACTCCTGGCTCCTAATTTCACCTGCTTTAACCACTAGCTCCCGCTCCGCTCCCAGAAGGGAATCCAAGCCCTTCTCCTCGACCTACGAGTCCGCCGGATCGGGAGCTGAGAGGGTCCCGGGAACGGAAGGACTAGACACGTTGCTGACTCCCACGCAGAGCCCAACCTCGAACCGTTGGGCGTGGGAAGAAACGTAATCCCTGCCCGCTCTGTGGCTCTTGGACTTTCCTCTGAACCGTCCCGCGGGGAGAACAGGCCGCCTGCCCTGAGCCACCCTGTGATGAGGGGGCTGGGCGGGGGCTGTACTCTCTTGTTGGCCAGTCACTGGTTGCTGGTGACCCCTACTGGCCTGTGTCTGTAAGCACTGCCCGGAGGGGGTGTCCCTGGGGCAGTGCACATAGACCATGACTAGCCACTTCACACCTGGCATGGGGAAGGGGTGTGAACCAAGGAAGGGGGTGGCTCGCTGGGGGGGGGAGTGACCGATGGCTGGGGGGGGGGGCAGTCTCGGCTGGGCAATCATGAAGAGAAGAGACTAAGCCGAGTGCAGGGGGTTCGGGGCCCTGGGTACCCTGCCCCAGGGGGTCTGAGGCTGCCTGCCCCTTACTCCGATGTCCGCATCGAACCCGGGCCGGGCTGGATCACCGGCTGGTGGAGTCACAACTTGTATAGGGGGTGCAGGGTCGGGGGTGCCCGACGTGCCGTCTCACGCCCTGCCGGAGCTACGGGCGGGAGGCTGGGATCCAGACGAGGCCCCCAGACCCCGATCCACGGAGGCTGCATCCACGGAGGCGCTGCGAGCCACGCGGGCGGGGGCTCTGGTCCCTGGGGCGATGGGCGCTGTCCTGTGAGCAGGGACCACCCGGGCCCGGAGAAGGCTGACGGGGACATGCCAGCAAAGGGACAGTTCAGCCACTTACAGCTGGGGGGCCACCGCTGCCGGGAACGATGGCGCAGTGCCGCCACCTGGTGGCCAGGGGCTGCCAACCGCCCCGCCTGGCACCCCTGCTCCCCTCGAAAACATGGAGCAACCGAGTCACGCCTGTTGTGAGGGGCTGGGTGGGTGGGGGGGGGGCCGCCCCGTTCTACATCTGCCCAGCAGGACTGTACCTCAGTTTCCCTCTCTCCCTTTTACTCTCCAGCACTTCTGCGGGGGGTGGGCAGGGCTGCCCTTTGGCGTTAGCTCAGGGCTGGCCCCCTGCCAGCAATTCTGGGCCATCGGGTGTGAGCGGCAGCCCCCCACTTTGGGTCCCCGAGTTCTGCCAGTGCAGCTCCAGCCTCCCCACCCCCCACCCGTTCCAGTCCTACAGCCCCGCCCCCGCACAGGCCGGTTCATGCCCCACCACCTCCAGCTGGGAGCAAGGGAGGCATGGACTTCGGCTGCCTAGAAGCCAAACAGCTGTTCTCCGGCCAGGTCAGGAAAGAGGCTGGAGGAGCAGGGAACGTAACAGAGATTCAGCCACTAACGCTGCGGCTGCCCTGGTACATACAGAAAAGAGGAGGCTACGGGGGATAGGATGGAGGTCTATATAATCATGACAGGTGTGGCAAAAGTGAAGAAGGAAAGGTCATTTACTTATTCCCAGAACACAAGAACGAGAGGTCACCCAATGAAAGGAAGAGGCAGCAGGTTTAAAACAAACAGAAGGAAGTTTTTCTTCACTCAGTGCACAGTCAACCTGTGGAACTCCTCGCCAGAGGATGTGGTGATGGCTAGAACTTTCACAGGGTTCAACAAAGAGCTAGATAGATGCATAGAGGTTCGGTCCCTCAACGGCTCTTAGCCAGGCTGGGTGGGAATGGTGTCCCTACCTCTGTTTGTCTGGAGGTGGGTGACCGGAGACGGATCCCGTGAGGATTCCCTGTTGTTTCCCCTCCCCCTGGGGCACCTGGCGTTGGCCACTGTGGGCAGACAGGATGCTGGGCTGGAGGGACCGTTGGTCTGAGCCAGGCTGGCCGCTCTGCTGTTCTTATGTGCACAGACGTGAGATGTAACAGGTGGAGCCGACCGAGCGAAGACAGCCCCTCCGTGCCCTGCACAGCCCCAGAGCCCGCCTGTCCTGTCTCCGTCGCCTTGCAGGCCATCCGGCCGCACCCCCTCCCCCGGCCGCGATTGACGTTGGCCCCCGCGCATGCAGGAGTGCGGGCAGGACTCAGCCGGGGAACTAATCTAGTCCCGACAGCCGTCCTCTGCTGTAACCGCTAGGCCCTCCCTCCCTCCCTTCCCAGGGCCGGCCATTCTGAGGGCTCCTCGCTCTAGGAAAGTAGAGGTGGGCCTAGTGGTTAGAGCGGGGGACAAGGAAACAGGATTTCTGGGCTCTTTTCCTGACTCTGCCACGTACATGGGCGCTGGTCCTACAGACACGCGTGATCCCAGCCTCTCTGTCAATAAGCCCCACCCCCAAGCCCCGCCCCCGCAACCAGGCATGGACCCCTGATGCCCAGGCGCTTGCTGTAACCACTAGACCCCACAGCCCCGCCCAGCATCACACCTGCTCTGCAAGCACAAAGCCACGCGCCTGCTCCCTCGCAGGGCCCCTCCGTGCCGGGACAGGACAGGACGTCAGAGCTCCGCGGGCGTTACAAAAAGCAGCCACACATTTCCTGTGCCCAGACCTGTACATGAGATCGCTGCCTGGGACAGCTTCCTCATTGGCACAGGCCTGCCTAGGGCTGTCGGACGTGTCTCCTGCTCGCTGCCCCCCCACCGGCGAGCTCCCTCCTCAGCGCGGCACGGCACAGATCTGGTACTCAGGAGGGAGGTTCCAAAACCCGCTCCCCTGCGGGGTTAGGTCTATTTCCTGGGGGTCGCCGGGCCAGGTCAGGGCGAAGCGCTGCAAGACGGTGGTGAGGAAGAGGAAGAGCTCCAGGCGGGCCAGGCCCTCGCCCAGGCAGATCCGCTTCCCTGGGGAAACAAAGACAAACGTACCCATCCGGCCTGTCCCACAGACCCAGAAAGGGCGCTCGGTCCCTTCCACGCGTAGAGCTCAGCTCCCGGCAGCAGGGCTACAACATCACGCCCGGGGTGGAGACAGCGAATAGGGAAAAGTGATTTCCTTGTGCCCAGAACACAAGAACTAAGGGTCACCCAAATGGAATGAAGAGGGGGCAGGTTTAAAACAAACCATAGGGAGTTTTTCTTCACGCAGCGTACAGCCAACCTGTGGAACTCCTCGCCGGAGGATGTTGTGAAGGCCAGGATTTTAGCAGGGTTCCAAAAAGAGCTGGATAGATTCATGGAGCTTAGGTCTAGCAATGGCTATTAGCCAGGACAGGCAGGGAATGGCCCTGTTCTCTGTTTGTCAGAAGCTGGAAATGGGTGATGGGGGGGGGGCACTTGATTCCCTGTTCTGTTCCTTCCCTCTGGGGCACCTGGCGTTGGCCGCTGGATGGGCCGCTCTCCTGTTCTTACCAGTCCCAGTGAAGCTGCCGGCGCCTAGCCTCTACGGGGTGAATTTGTTCGGGGTTTGGGACCGAGGCCTCGTGCGGGGCAGGGGCGGAGGCGGGGAGAGACGCTGGTACCTGCGGAGAAGGCCATGAAAGCCGGGTTCTTCTGAAAGCGGCCGTCCTCGCCCAAGAAGTTCCCCGGGTTGAAGCGCTCGGGGTCGCGGAAGTGGCCGGGGTCCCGCAGGGCAGAGCCGAGCGCGCAGAGAACGTCGGTCCCCTGGCGAGACAGGCGGGTCGGGTTGCTTGGCTAGCTCCGGCGATCACGGCCGCAGCTCCCCCGCTGGTTCCAGCCACGGCATGGCAGGCTTGGGACCCAGGGCCGGGAAAGGACCCAGGAGTCCTGGCCCTGCTGCCACAGCGAGGCCCTCTGCCTGCACCCCATCCCGCAGCCGCCCAGAGCATGTGGGACCCCAACACCAGCCCTCCGGGTGGCCAGGAATGGTTGGACTCAAGAGCTGGGGTTGGGCGGGGCTTGGCTGGGGAGAGGGTTGTTGAAGGGGGGTGTGGTCTTGGAGAAGGGGTGTGGCCACAGGCAGAAGGGGCGGAGCTTGGCCTTCACCCGCCACCCATGGCTGGCACGGCTTGTCTCCTAGGTGCACCCAGGACGTGCACCCCCCCAGCCAGTTCTGGGGCCTGTCAGACCCCCATTGCAGCTGAGACTTCTGGAGAAATTGCTGAGTCCCACCCGTGGGGCCAGCTTTGCAGTGATTGTTTAGGGAGCAGATGAGTGGCCGACAGAGACCCAGGCCTGGCGCTGCCTCTGCATCGTCTGCCCAGCGCCAAATGCAGCTGACTCTGGGGTGCAGGCGTGGCCGGGCAGCGCCCAGGGCCAGGAAAGCAGAGCCAGGAAGGGCAGGGGGGAGGCTCCCGTGCCGGAGGGCGGTTGGGGGGCCGGACGAGGGCGTGTGCACTATGCTCCGCACTCAGCACCTTGGGGAGCGTGTACCCCCGGAACTGGGTGTCTCGGCTCACGGCGTGCGGGATCCCCAGCGGGAGGACGTAGCAGAACCGCTGGACCTCGTGGATCACCGCCTGGGTGTAGGGCATCCGGCTGCGGTCCTCGGCGGCGGGGCTGCGGTCCCGGCCGACGACGCGCTCGATTTCCTCGTGCACCTTCCCTGTCGAGACAGGTGCGGGAGGCACGTTACGGGCACGGGCAGCGGGGGCGCGGCACTCTCCAGCAATGCTGCCAGCAGGGGGCAGGCTGCTGCCGGACGCTGCCGGACAGGCGGAGAACTACCGCGCTGGAGAGACTGTGGTCGAGCACAGCTTGCACGAGGAGTCACCAGCTGAACGCACATCTCCTGGCTCCCAGTGTAGTGAATTCACCACAGATTCAACCTCCTCTGTGAGAGCTGGGGTGTGTGTGCTGGGCTCTCCAACCTAGCACCACTCTTCCCTACAATTTTTCAATCCATGTGCGGAATAAATTTTGTTACACGCACCAAAGCATGTGCAGATGTGCACCACCAGTGAAAGCACAGGCTGCGAGCTCGCTGCTAATCAGTGGGGTGGCATGTGAATCACTCCCGGTGGCTGCCCGAGCAGCCAGTGTACAGGAAGCATCCGCCCCAGCTCCCCCCTTTCCTTCTGCACGGGAGAGCGCTTTCCTTGAAGCCGTTGCTTCCATAATGGAGGCTAGAGACAGAACCAGGCCAAACGTCGCTCTCTGGCCCCTGCCGTTGGCTCTGCTACCGACAGTCCCCACCCAGAGTGGCCCAGGTTGAGGAACAGCCGGTAGCCCCCTCCAGCAGGGGCCGGCACGTCCCTTGGACGGGAAACGTGGTGTTTCCCAAATCGGTTTCCCCTCCAAAGTGACCCGAGAGCCACGAACGAACATGGGAATTCCCTGCCCGAAAACGTAATGTGCTGAAAAGAAAATCGTTTTGAGTCCAAGCCCGTTCGGTTCCATCCCGACGCGGCCCTGCCCTCCCGATCTGCAGGGCCGGAAAGTTTCCAAAACTCCAACGGAGGCGACTCCGTGGGCTGGCTCAGCAAGCTGTGCCAGAGAGATTTTCGGCCACTCCCTCTCCATCACCCCTCGCTCTGCATGAAACGGGGGCGGCCCGCCCCGCGCCATCGGTACCTTGGACCTCCGGGTGTTTCGCCAGGAGCAGGAAGCCGTATCTCAGCGTGGCGCTCACCATCTCGGTGCCCCCAAAGAACAGATGCACCGTGCTCAGCGTCAGGTTCCTCGCGTGGAACTCGCTGTGCGGGTTTTGCTTTTCCTGGCCAGGGGAGACCAACACAAAGCCCCCAGACTCTCGCTCAGGACGCTCCGACTCCGGGGAGACGAACGGCAACCCGAGGTCTGTGACCAGGTTTGCACCAGACCCAATCGAGCTCACGAGTCCCCAGGCAGGCGGGGAAGCGCTGGGCTGGGTTCCCTAGGGAGGGGTGGAATCTCCATCCCTGGAGGTGTTTCAGTCCCAAGCCCTGGCTGGGCGGATGGAGTCGGGCTGGTCCCGCTTTGGGCAGGGGGCTGGACTCGGCGCCTCCTGAGATCTCTGCCCGCCCACGGATTCCGAGAGGGGGCACAAGACGCTTCCCGCGCCCACTTGGCATTTGGGTAAATAACGGCGCTAGGTGGAGAAACGGGCCCCGGGCGACGGAGATAAAGGGGATTCTTCCTAGTGCCCAGCGAGCTGCGGCCTCGCCTCCCTGGCTCCGCGTCGGGGCGTCCCGGAGCCCATCGGAGACCCCCCCAAGATACCGCCCCCCCCGCCCCGTACCTCTTCCATCTTGATGAGGAAGGCGTCGATATAATCCCGTGGGCAGCTGGGGTCCAAGGTCTCCTGGTTCCTCCGCATGCGCCCAGTGACGAAATCGTGCAGCACCCCGACGTGCACAAGGATCCGGTTGTGGGGGCCAGGGAGGAACCGCAGGAGGCCTGAAAACATCTCGTAGAGCTGCGGTGGGGGGGGCGCAGAACGCTCTGTGAGCCACACAGCGAGGGAGCTGGCGGGCCGTCCCAGCTGAGCCCACCCCCCCGCCGACCCCATCTGGCTGCTCCCACAGCTGGCTCAGGGTGGCCCCGCGGGAGAGGACAAACACCGAGGCGGGCCCCGGAACCACACGAGCGGCTGACGGCCGGGGAGATTAGAGACAGGCCACTCCTGGCTTTGGAGATCCTGTGGCTGGCCAGCCGGGCGGGGTGGCCCGTTGGGCGTTTCTCCGCCCACACATGGGCAAGCTCATGTTAGAAAAGAAGAGGCAGGCGAAGTGTCTTGCCTGAGGCCCCGGGCTGCAGGAGCTGGGGCTGTTAGAAAAGACCCCAGAGACCAAGAAATTGCCAGTGGGGGCAAACCGGGGAATCCCCACTTGGATCTGGGCTCGTAGGGGCCCCCCGAGACAGCTCAGAGCCAGGCTGCCCTTCCCCCGAAGGCCTAGACAATGAGACGTGCGGCCATGTGGTGTGCTGGCCCACGGCCCCTGCTGTGCTGCTGTGGGGAGAGCGTGCGTCTGTCTGGCTGCGCGTCCGCCCGCCCGCCTGGGAGTCCGTGGGTTCAAGAACTGCGCAACGGGAAGATGGGCAGGCAGCCTCCTCTCGCGCACAGCAGGGCGGGGGTTGGGCCGCGCCAGGGCAGCGGGACGTGCCGGGAATGGGACTGTGTTCCATCAAACAGGATGGGAGGGTGGGATAGCGCCGGGGCCCCTGTGTCCGACTTGGGTCTGGGAAGGGGGGAGCTCAGGGGGAGACACTGGCAGCAGGCGGGTCGGGGGAAGGACGAGGCCCCCCTGCAGGAGGGCGGGGAGGGGTCAGGCGCCCCAGTCACACGGGGGGTTGGTGCCTAGGGCACTTAGGGGCTCTTGAAAACCCTCCCTGCACTTGTAGGCACCTAAATCCCTTTGGCCATCCTGCCTGGATCCCTGCTCTCCTCCCTGCACGCGCTCCCACCCCAGGCCCCCCGCGGCGCCAGCAGCCGCCACCCACCTGGGTCCAGGGGCTGCTCAGCTCCCGGAAGAGGCCCCGGATGGCATCAAGCAAGGCCAGGAAGGCCTGGTCCTGGGGGTCGAAGCGCTGCCCGAAGGCGAGGGAGGCGACCACGTTACCCACGGCGAGGCTGACGGGGCGGCCGGGCTCGAAGGGAGACCCTGGGCGGCAGGGCAGACGGGGTCAGCGGCCGGGGCAGAGGGAGGGAAGAGGAGCCGTGCGGGGCCAGTGGGCACAGGGGGGCAGCGGGGGTGGGGGGAAGACGGGCCCCGAGGGACCCCTCCTCCTTTCCCCACCCCGAGAAGGGAGGAACCGGAACCTCCCCATTTACGGACTTGGAATCCGAGACCCCCAGGGCGGGATCAGCCCCGACTCCATCGGCCCAGCCAGGGCTTGGTCAATCCGGGACCGAAACACCCCAGGGACGGAGACTCCAGCCCCTCCCTCGGGAACCCAGCCCAGCGCCCCCCCGCCCGCCTGGGGAGATCGTTTGTCCTAATCTCCAACCTAGACCCCCCCCCCCGCAAGGTGAGCCCATCGCTCCTCGTTCTGCCCCCCCCCCGAGAACAGCCTCTCGCCAGCCTCTTTGGACCCCCCCGCAGGGAGCTGCAGGCGACTCTCACATCCCCCCCCCCCTCGTCTCCCCTGCAGACGGGACAAGCCCCGATCCCCCGGCCTCTCCTTGTGGGTCCCGCGCTCCAGCCCCCGAATCTTTCCCATCGCCCTCCGCTGGCCCCTCCCCGACGCGCCCACGTCCTTTCTGCAGTGGGGGCCTAGAGCTCCAGACGTGGCCTCCCCGGGGCTGCACAGCGGGGACTAGTCACCTCCCCAGGGCACCCCACTGGTGGGCTCCACAGCCCCCCGCTGCACGTGGGGGGAGCCGCGGCGCGGAGAACCCAGCCCCTCCCCCGCGGCCCCCGCCTGGCGCAAACCTTTGGTTTCCCCGATCTCCTCCACCAGAGCCTGGGCCTCCGCGGCGACCCGCTCCTCCAGGAGCCTTTTCCCCATGCCCAGGTCCCGCAGGGCGGCGATGGAGAAGTGCCGGAGCTGCTTCCACCGCACCCCGTTGGCCAGGAGGAGCCCTGAGGGGGAGAGGAAGGAGCCCGGGCATGAGGACCACAGCGAGGAACCGCCGGGCCCCCGCGGGAAGGTGGCGCCCAGGGCTGGGTCCAGGGAGCAGGGTGTCTGCAGAGATGGGGAACCCCGGCCTGGGAGCCGCCAGGGGTACGCCTGCACCCCAGCCCTGTAACGCCAACCCCCTGCTGCCCCCCAAACCCGGACCCCTGGGGATGTAGTGGGCAGGCCTGTGTGGGCTGTGGGTGACCCCTGCTGGCCGGTGTCTGTAGCACTGCCCAGCGGGGGCCCGAGGTCACACAGACACCGGTCCTACCTGTAGAGGGCAGGGACTGAACAGAGGAAGCGGGTGTCGGGGGAAGGGTCAGTTTCGGCTGGGGGGAACCACGAGGGGGACAGACGAAGCAGGGGGCCGGGAGTCTAGGGGCCCAGGCACCCCTGCCCCAAGGGGGCTGAGGCACCCCGGTCCTACTCCTGTAGCCACATCGCGTCTGTCCCGGAGAAGCACTAACCCCTCCCTGTTCTACTGGCGGGCGGAGTCTGTTCTGGCTGCTCCGGGTGCAGGATCGGGGGGACCCGACGCGCCGTCACCCCCCTCCCCCAAACTCTGCCCGCCCCCCGCAGCCTGCGCGTGGGCACAACATCGTGAAGCACTTTCCCCCGGCGGGGTCGCGAGAACAAGCCCGGGGGCAGGGGCTGGGGGCTGGGTTGTGCCCGGCCGGGGGGGACCCGTGTCGCTCTCCTCCATCCCCGAGGAGGGACCCGGGCGAGGGGGCGCAGGAAGGGGGGACGGGGGAGGCTGCCCTCCCGCTCACCGTAACCCTGGAAGATTCTGTCCAGCGTAGGCATCTGTCCCCTGCTGCCGAACGCCTCGGCGTGGTCCACCAGGGCCTCCTTCACCGCCTCGTGCCCGCACAGCACCACCACCCGCCGCGGGCCCAGGGAGACGGAGAACACCGGCCCGTACTGCTCCCGCAGCTGCGGCGGGAACGGGTGCAAATGGGCAGGCGGAAAGACCAGAGCCTGCCGCAACCGGGAGGCGGAGGGGCCTCGTGTGACGTAGTGGGGGTACCTGGCTGGTTTCTATGCTGCTGGCTCTGGGGTAACCCCCACTGGCTGCCGTGGGTACCAGGACCCAGCAAAACAGGATGAGTCACTGTGCAAACCAGTGGCCAGACACCCCCCATGGAGAGGAACAAAGGAAGGTGGATGCTGCCCTGGCTGGGGGGCAGGGCTGGAAGAGGGTTAGTGAGTGGCTGGCTGTCTGGGAGCATGGAGGAGAGCCTAGGGAAAGGGGCTGGAGTTTAGGGGCCCAGTCTCCCCCCATCTCAAGGGGGCCTGAGGCATCCGAGCCCAGCTCTGTGACCAGAGTCCATCTGTGCTGTGCTGTATCCTGGAGAGGCAATAAACTTCCTCTATTCCACCGGCTGGTGCAGTCTGTTTGTGCCATTTCGGGGTGCAGGAGACGGGGGACCCCCAACGCGCCATCACACCTCGAGAAAGGGTCGCGCTGCAGCTCAAACCTCCCCCCTTCCGGAGACGCCTCGGGCGTGGGCCGAGCGGGGACCCACCTAGATCCCGGCAAGTAGGGCCGGAGTAAGCCCATCAGAGGCCCCAAGCACTGAAAAGATGCTGCTGCCCTCCATATGGAATTCAAAATAGAAACAAAACGACACCGTAAAATCTCTTTTTTTGGTGCCCCGATTTGGTGGTGCCCTAAGCACGTGCTTGGCCTGCCTATTGGGTAATCCAGCCCTGATGCGTTCGCCCGCGATAGCGCGCCGCGGAGATGCCAGCCGGGCCACAGGCCGGGCCACGTCTGCCCGGGTCTCCCAGGGGCACCGAGCCACGGCTCAGGAACGCCACACCCAGCAATGCTGCCGGCACGCACCAGCTTTTCCCAGGCCTCTCCCTTGACACATTTGGGACCCGCTTCGGTGCCCGCGGAGAACAGCGGTTGCAACAGTGGTTGGTCCGTTCACCGTGGAATTCAGTAACGCCCCCCCGGCGAAGCGGATGCAGACGGGGCGACCCGGGGCCTTCCCCTGCTTGGTCCCGCGCCCCCACCGGTTCCGATCTCCGTGCCTAACGGCAATGGTTTCGGAAAGCCGCGTCGGTCTACAACCGGCTGCAGCGTGGGAAGGGGCGTCCCGGGAGTAGCTGTACGGCCGCGCTCCTTCGCAAGCCCGGCGGGCTCGGCTTTCGCAGCGCGGTTCCGACACGTCTCACGCCATCGTGCCAAGCGCGGCGTGGGGGGGGGGGGGATGACTGTATCTGTACAAGCTCTGGCATATGCCTGGAATCCGAGTCCCATCCGGGCAATGTAGCCAAGCCTGTTCTCCCTACTGCAGGAATCCGGGTGCGTTGCCATGACAGCCTTAGGAGAGCGTGCCTCAGTTTCCCTTTCCCTACAGCGCGTGATTTCTGGAATGACCTTTTCTCCCGGGGAGAAGTTGCACACTGGCTAGAGGCACTAGCCCTGGAGTGTCAGGACTGCAGGGGCCTCTGAACACGCGGCGTGTCCCTGGGTACCAGGCGGGCCAGGCTTCCCCCCCAGGGATCAGGCACAGGCGGCCGCACCCCGGTGGCCAACGCGCATTCCCACCCTTGGGCGAGCTGGCTTTGGGGCTCCCCTACGCTCCCCTGTGCAAACCCAGGTGTTCTCCCTCCTCCCTGCCCTGTGGGTGCAGCCTGGATCTCCCTTGCTCAGCCGACTCCGTGGGCGGGCTGGGTGCGCCCTCTCGGCTCCCAGTGGCTGGGGGAAGGAGGCCCCGTGCAGAGGCCTCATCTTTTCAGCGTTGTTGGAGTCTTGCCTGCTCCTGGCTCCTGGCTGGTTTCACCCTCCCGCTCCCCCCATCGGGGCCAGCCGCCCCCCCCCAGGGAACCAGCCGTCGCCCAGCCTCAGCGAGCCGGGGCTGGCCCCAAATGAAGTGGACCGCGAGGAGCAAAAGCCCGCTCTGCTGGCACGCTGGCTGGCATGTCGAGCGAAGCCGGAGCCAAGCGCGTGGGCCTGGGCACAGCCGAGGCCCCCCCTTTCCAGCCGGGATCACCCCTTTCCAGCCGGGGCCCCCCCTTTCCAGCCGGGATCACCCCTTCCCAGCCGGGGCCCCCCCCTTCCCAGCCGGGGCCCCCTTCCCAGCCGGGGCCCCCCCCTTCCAGCTCGAGTCCTGCAACCCCGCGCGCTCTCGGGGAGTTCCCAGGCGCGGGGCTGGGCGCACGGTGCCAGCCCGCCCCGACGTACCCGCGCTCCCGCCCCGCTCGCTTTTCCCGGCGGGACCCAACTTACCGCCATCAGGGACGTGAACAGGTCGCCCCGCAGCAGCCGCAGCGCGTTGCCCAGCAGCGGCAGGGGAGTGGGGCCGGGGGGCAGGAGGCGGCTCCGTCCCGGCCGCGTCCAGGCCCAGAGGAGAACCAGGCACGAAACGCCGGCGGCCAGGGCCAGCGTGGCTGCGCCCCCGAGCTCCATCGGGCAAGCCGGCGCGGCACCGGGCGCGGATCTCTGGCGCTGGGCGGGGAGGGGCCGGGTGGGGGCGGGACCGGGGCGCTGGCGTTTCTCACGCCTGGGGGAGCGGGTGTCCGCGCCGTCCGGGCCCCGGCCCTCGGGGCTGTTCGCTCCGCTTCGCTGGGCCCCGGTCTTAGGGCTCGGCAGGAGGGCGCGGGGCAGGTTGGGGCTCCGGGCACGGACCGGGGGGCACCACGGAGACTCCTCGGGCCCTGCAGGCTCCAAGCCAGCGCCCCGGTTCCTGGGCTGCCCGCCCCGCGCGCCTGCAGGGTCGGATGTGGGAGGCGCGCCGAGCCCCATCGAAGGGGCTCGGGAAGGAGAGGCCCCCCCCCCCCTTGCTGAGCCCCAGCCGTCGGGCAGGATGTGGGCGCCGCATCCCGCGCGGGGGGGGGGGCTGTTTCTCTCCCGTGGGACACGGACCTGGCCGATTCGATCCGTGGAGCAGGGGGCGGGCGGCGGGTTCCAGCCCCGCAGCCACCGCGCTAACCACTAGGCCTCGGTGCCCTCCTCTCCTCGGCTGGAACAGGTCACCAAGCGGCCGTGAAAGGCGCGGGGGGGGGAGGGTCAGGTGACCTGCTGCCGGGCGGCCCCAGGCCCCTCTGTCCTCACTCTGAGCCCCCCCCGCGCCCCGGCCCAGACACCCAGCGCCCGGCTAGCTGACCCCCCCGTCCCGAGCCGGGGCTGGAGGCAGGACGCCGGAGCTGCTCCGGGCTCCATTCAGAGGCGCTCAGGCGGGAACCAGGTGCCCCTCCCCACACACCGGGCATCAGCGTCCTGGGGCGCCCCGGCCGGAGCAGACAGCAGGGCTCCAGTCGCTGCCTGGCCCTGGGCTCACACTGGGGGGGGGGGGGGGGGGGGGTAGGAAAGGCCCGGCAGCATGCCCAGCTCTCGGTCGGCGGGTGCGCACCATGGCCGGCCCGGCACCAAGAGAGCATCGGCGGCGCTCAGTGCCTTCCATCCCTAAGAGCAGCCGGACCGGGTGAGAGCAAAGGCCCGTCCCTCTGCCCACGGACACACAGAGGCCGGGACGCCCTCCTTCCCCAGCCTGGCTAACAGCCAGTGAGGGACCTCACCTCCGTGAATCTATCCAGCCCTTTTGGGAATTCTCTGAAAGTTCTAGCCGTCCCCGCATCCTCCGGCGAGGAGTTCCGCAGGTTGGCTGTGCGCTGGGGGAAGAAAACCTTCCTCGGGTTTGTGTTAAAACCTGCTGCCTCTTCGTGTCATTGGGTGACTCCCAGTGATTGTGCGAGGGGAGCAAGTCAATCTTTCTCCGCCCCCTCATGATGTTATAGACCCCGCTCCTGTCCCCTTTTTGAGAGGCGGCGACCAGGTCCGGCCGCAGCGCTTAAGGAGCGGGCGTCCCATGGATGCACAGCTTAGGCCAGCCAGGAGCGGGTCCGTCCGTCTGTCTGTCTGTCGCTGTCATGGGCCGGGCGAGGGGGGAGGGGAAATCCCCCGCGCAGGAGAAAGCGAGAGGGCAAAGCAGCTGACTCCAAAAGGACTGACCCACCCAGCTCGGGGGCCGGGGGGGGGGGCAGGCCACCAGCTTTTTAACAAAGGCAACAGAAGTGCGAAGTTCCCTCCCATCCCCCGCCCCCGGAGAATAATAGACTCCGCAGCGGGAGAGGCTGCAGTTCCACGTTTCGCCCACCAGGGGCTGCTGTGGCGCCAGAAGACAGGACAGCTGGGGGGGGGGGGGCGCTTTGGACTGCCTGTCACATTACCAAATTGGAGGGAAGCAGCCAGATCGCTGCTGCACCCCTAGGTGGGGGTGTTGGCCCCAGAAATCTGTATGAAAGGGAGCCATGTGGGGTATTGAATGGGAGCTTGTTGTTTTCTGATCCTGTGTACACTGTTTATGTGAATATATAATGTCTGTGTGTGTAGATCTGTAATCTGTGTAGAAGCTGAATATTTCTGTGAATGGGTTAAGCATGGCTATGGACAGGCTGAGTAGCAAAGCCCTGTGGAACAATGACTCTCAATAGGCTATGGACACACCCAAAGAATGGGATTTGTCACCTGAGGGCAGCCAGCAGGAAACCTGACCAGGTGACTTGCTGCATACTGGAAGAGGCCAGGAAGGAGTATAAAGAGGCCATGTGGTCGATGCCATTTGGTTCTCAGCTCAGCACTTCATCCCAGAGGCAGCACTGCAGGGATTGAAGAGCCCGGAAGACCTGGGAACCCATCCTGATCGTAGGATGTGCAATAAGGACTTTTAACCAGCAGCTGCAACATCTCTGCTAGAGCCTGCATCGAGAACTGGGAGATTCGGTGCATGTAACGTACTGTACTTTAATAACCTTACTCTCAAGCTTTTCTTTCTTGTAATAATAAACCTTTAGATATAGATTCTAAAGGATTGGCCCAGCGTGATTTGTGGGTAAGGTCCAGAGGGTAAATTGACCAGGGATCTGTGGCTGGTTTCTTGGAACCGGACAGAACTTGTTCGGGGTAGGTGGGATTGGGTGCTAGGACCCCCCACCTGTGTATAGGCCCGGGGCCATCTGGGGCACGGATATAGCTGGGGTGTCGGAGGGGTTTTGCTCGGGAGGCTTCAGGCAGGCTGCTGAAGCGCTCTGTGAGACTGGTTTTTGGCCTGTGTGGAGAGGTCGCCAGTCGGGGGCTGTAAGGAACCCCGGATTTGAGCAATTCGCCCTGAGCGGACGCACTCAGCTGTGCCCAGACAAGGCCCGGTCTGTCACAGTGGCGTAGTCGGCAGGATCCACAGATCTTGGTCAATTGAGCTTTGGGATCAGGACCCCACGCTGTCTAAATTTGATTTTTGGTGTTGAGAGTTTGGTTGATTAAAGAGCCGCTGCGATGATCCCGGAACTATATGAGAGTCTGAGCAAAAGTGCTCTGAAGGATTTGTGCTTGGGGAGAGGCATTGCCTTTAGGAAAAGGGCCTCTAAACTAGATCTGGTAGTGTTGTTATTAACCAGAGATGTGGATGAAAAGGAGCAGAAGCAAGCCAAGGAGGCTGCTGAAAGAAGGCGGAAGGCAGATGAAGAAATTGCTAAGAGACAGAAGGAGATGGATCGGGAACTTGAGGAGAAAAAGGCAGAATATGCTGAGAGACAGAGGAGGGAAGAGGCAGAGCATGCAAAGAAGATGGCCCTAGCCAAGGAGGAAAATGCTAGACTTGACCTCCAGCTTAAGAGACTAAAAGAACAAGAGAGACTGTATCCTCCTGAAGGTTCAATGTATAACTCTGTGGGTATGGGGTATGCTTATGATATGGCAGACGTATTTTACCCAGCTGATGTGATGACCCAACCCCAAAGCATGTGTAAATGCAAACCTTTTGTGTTACCTGTAGCTAACAGGGAGGTTTGGGAAGGGGGTGCATGTGGGTATGGAAAGTTTCCTGGAGCTGGTCAGACTCCCTGTAACCAAGGGGAAAGTGTCTCTATATGTGAGCCTGTGGGTGAGGGCCCGTCTGATGCCTCAGAGGTGAGGCTGGAATCAGAACCAGGGCAGGAAGAGCCCAGAAATCGGGGAAATGTTTCTCTGAGGCAGCCTGGAGTGGCTGGCCAGAGTGAAGTTTTAGTTGAGGAGCTGGTGGCTGGTGAGGTTTGTGGAATTGAACCTGCACAAGCTGAAAGTGATTTGTGTGAAGAAGCACAGTGTGTGCAAGCTGGCAATTTGGCTGGTGGAAGTAGCAAGGGGGCAGTAAAGGAAGCTGTCCCAGTGGCTAGCTGTATGCCTGAGATTAGCCAGGGGTGTTGGGACAAGGGAGAAGCTGTCTCTGGTTGTCTGGCTGTGTGTGGGGAAGAGTTTCTTCCTTTGTCTGAGGAAGGTGCCCCACAGCCTGTGAAGGCTGAGAGCAGTGTTGTTGTCCCAGAGTTGGGTCTGGATATGGCTAAGGCCCAGGAAGGGGGTGGCCCAAGGTTTGTGTCTGCTGGGGAGAGGGATGAGGTGACTCAGGTAGAGTCAGTCAGTGTTTTACCAGAACCCCAGAGACCAGACAGTGGTGACCCTGATATTGTGCCTGATGCTGCTGTGTTGCTGGCAGAGGGGGGAGCTACTCGGTGGGAGCAGGGAGACCCCTTAGCCCGGGCACAAGGAGAGAATGAGGGTGTGTTAACTCTGGTGCCTAATGATGGTGTGGACGTTTACAGCCATCTAGAGAGCTGCACAGGGAGTGAAGATGCCTCTGACCCTGTCTCTTGTGAGTCTGTCTATGTGCCTGAGAGGGGATTATCTGTGAATCCACCTGAGGGGCCAGAGATAACTCAGGGAGTAAGGGAAGTGCAGGAGGAATTGGTTGGGGCTCAGCAGGGCAATGCTACTGCAGAGCCAGGGAAGGGTGAACTGCTGCTTAAGGAAGCTCATAGGGAGGAGAGTCCTGGCAGTGCTTGTAGCAAGCAGTTTGCTGTGACTGAGGGAGGTGACAGGGCCTTGCTGGGAGAAGGCATTCAGGAGAAAGCTCTGCCTGTAAAAGGCAGCAGCTTCTTGTGTGAGGCCCTTGTTGCAGTGCCTGACAGACAGAACTTGTCTGTTAACAGTGACTCCACTGACTTGGGTTTAGGGAAACCCAGTGTGGATGGTGGTGGAGAGGTCTCGGAGGGACTGAGGGTTGTTCCAGAGGAGGCAGGAACAGCCAGAGAACTGGAGCAGGCGGTTAACCCAGTGACTGTGGGTGACCAGCTTGCTGGGAAGTCAGTGTGTGTGGGACAGGATTGTTCCCAGGTGAGTGAGGAGAGTGGGAAGTTAGTGTCTCAGATTCAGGAGAAGGGCTGGGTAGCTAAGTATGCAGAGCAGAACAGCTGTGTGGTCACTCTCCCTAGGATGCAGGAGATGGCAGTTACGCTCCCATCTCTGGACACGGTGGACACTCATACTCAATCAGGGAAGTGGATATCTGGTTCCATGTGGAAACAGAGGTTGGAGGTGGACAGAGGAGAGACTTGGGAGTCTACAGCTCACTGCTGTTACCCCACTGAGTGGGGGAATGGGGAGAATTCCAGGGCCATTGTGAGCCAGGGAGTCACGCCCAGCCAGCCCTTTGTCTCGGTCAGGCCAGAGGTTTCAGGCCTGGAGCCCAGAGGACAAGGGGGAGGGGCAGGACTTGTTTTGGCCAAGAAGATTTGCAGTTTAAACCTGAAGGGCCAAAACTGCAATGGGGTGGGGCCAGAGAAGGGGCCTGAGGGAGAATTTCAGTATACACCTGATATAGGATTGTTCTTGTTACTGATGTTAATTCTTGTAACCAATGGATTATTGTTGCAGAGAATTGTAACGGTATACAGTGTGCATGAGCTTATGAAAATACCATGTAATCTGTCTGGAGATGTACCAAACGACAGATGGTATGTAAGGGGACATTGTGATGTTGCTATTTGGTGGTTAACACTTGTAACTGGTCTTGGAACTTCTTACAGGACAAAAAGGGTTCCAGCCAGAAGGTCCTGTGTAAGAAGGGAAACTGAGGCACACCACCATTTTGGTTGGGGAGGCCTGTGATGCCCTCAGTGATGTTACTGGCATCACTTCCTGCATCAATTTTGCGTTGGGGGTGTCACATTACCAAATTGGAGGGAAGCAGCCAGATCGCTGCTGCACCCCTAGGTGGGGGTGTTGGCCCCAGAAATCTGTATGAAAGGGAGCCATGTGGGGTATTGAATGGGAGCTTGTTGTTTTCTGATCCTGTGTACACTGTTTATGTGAATATATAATGTCTGTGTGTGTAGATCTGTAATCTGTGTAGAAGCTGAATATTTCTGTGAATGGGTTAAGCATGGCTATGGACAGGCTGAGTAGCAAAGCCCTGTGGAACAATGACTCTCAATAGGCTATGGACACACCCAAAGAATGGGATTTGTCACCTGAGGGCAGCCAGCAGGAAACCTGACCAGGTGACTTGCTGCATACTGGAAGAGGCCAGGAAGGAGTATAAAGAGGCCATGTGGTCGATGCCATTTGGTTCTCAGCTCAGCACTTCATCCCAGAGGCAGCACTGCAGGGATTGAAGAGCCCGGAAGACCTGGGAACCCATCCTGATCGTAGGATGTGCAATAAGGACTTTTAACCAGCAGCTGCAACATCTCTGCTAGAGCCTGCATCGAGAACTGGGAGATTCGGTGCATGTAACGTACTGTACTTTAATAACCTTACTCTCAAGCTTTTCTTTCTTGTAATAATAAACCTTTAGATATAGATTCTAAAGGATTGGCCCAGCGTGATTTGTGGGTAAGGTCCAGAGGGTAAATTGACCAGGGATCTGTGGCTGGTTTCTTGGAACCGGACAGAACTTGTTCGGGGTAGGTGGGATTGGGTGCTAGGACCCCCCACCTGTGTATAGGCCCGGGGCCATCTGGGGCACGGATATAGCTGGGGTGTCGGAGGGGTTTTGCTCGGGAGGCTTCAGGCAGGCTGCTGAAGCGCTCTGTGAGACTGGTTTTTGGCCTGTGTGGAGAGGTCGCCAGTCGGGGGCTGTAAGGAACCCCGGATTTGAGCAATTCGCCCTGAGCGGACGCACTCAGCTGTGCCCAGACAAGGCCCGGTCTGTCACACTGCCCCTGGGGGGACTCGGAGAGGTTTGGGGCAGGCGTGGGGCGGGGAGCAGGGCAGCTGGGGGAGGAGGCTCCAGGTTTAGGAACCCAAGCGCCAGCCGACCCAACGCCAGCACGAAGAACACTGGGGGCAGGAGGGGAAACTGAGGCAGGGAGCTGCGTCTGGGGTTCTTTGTCGTCCATCTGGGAGTGCCTCGCACGATCACTGTCATCGACCTGGAGGTGCCTTGCACACTCGTCATCGATCTGGGTATAGCTTGCACGGTCACTGTCATTGATCTGGGGGTGCCTCGCACGATCACTGTCATCGACCTGGAGGTGCCTTGCACACTCGTCATCGATCTGGGTATAGCTTGCACGGTCACTGTCATCGATCTGGGGGTGTCTCGCACGGTCACTGTCATCGACCTGGAGGTGCCTTGCACACTCGTCATCGATCTGGGTATACCTTGCACGGCCACTGTCATCGATCTGGGGGTGTCTCGCATGGTCATTGTCATCGACCTGGAGGTGCCTTGCACGCTCATTGTCACCAATCTGGGTCTACCTCGCACGGCCATTATTGATCTGGGGGTGCCACGCATGGTTAACGAGGCTGATGTGCTAGAATCTGTGCAAAGTGCAACACCTGGTCACCTGAGGGGTCCACGCCTGGCAGGGGGAGTGTCGGGAGAGGCTCTCGGCACTCGGCCAGGGAGCACCAGGGTCACCGCTGTCGTGGGCAGCCAGAGAGCACGAACCCCCCACCATGCGCCCAGATGCCCCCAGACTGACAGTGCTGGGCCCCGGGAGACGCTGCTGCTTCAAATCTGAAACTCCACCGGGGTCCCTGGGACCAGGCTCTGCCACGTGCTGGGTGGGCAGCGGCGTTTCAGGCCCCAAGCCACGTGCCGTGCTACCCCCCCCACCGAGCTCACCACCCAGCCACACACAGGGTGTGTGTGGGGGAAACTGAGGCACAGAGCACGGCAGCAACCTGCTCAGGGTGGGACAGAATCCAACCCCCCCGAGAGCTGCTGGATTCTCAGGGGCAGGCCCCTTACCTGGAAACGAGGCGACATCCCAGAGATCTTTGCTCCTCTCCGCAGCCCTCTGCCTCTCCTGGTGGCCTCCTGCCCCGGCCTCCGCCCGCTCAGGCACCAGGCGGAAAGAGACACTCGGACCACAACGCAACTGGACAGGGTCTCAGTGGCTTCTCTTTGACAGTCAGCATCAGGCACCAAGATGATTGTGCTTTGTGTGTCTCGCACACAGAGCAGGTGACTAGGACATAGACACACACACACACACACACACACACACACACATGCGTGCTCCTCCACAGCCATGCTCCCGCTTGCCTCCTGTGCACAATGCTGGTGCCCTGGCCAGGTGGCGTGCAGCACGAGGGCGGGGCGCTGTGCGAGGTGCAGCACGAGGGCGGGGCGCTGTGCGAGGTGCAGCACGAGGGCGGGGCGCTGTGCGAGGTGCAGCACGAGGGCGGGGCGCTGTGCGAGGTGCAGCACGAGGGCGGGGTGCCGTGCGAGGTGCAGCCGAGGGGGAGTGGCCCGGCCGCCCGGCTCAGCGGGGGACGAAGCGCAGCCGATAGTCCCGGGGCAGCTTGCCGAAGCCGTGGTACTGCGGCGAGACGTCCAGCTCCTCGGGGCCGGCCGGGCGGAGGGCGAAGCGCTGCAGGATGGTGGTGAGGAAGAGGAAGAGCTCCATGCGGGCCAGGCCCTCGCCGGGACACGCTCGCTTCCCTGCAGAGAGCGCGGGCGTCGTTGGCAGGCGGCTCCCCCCGCCCCAAGAAAACCGGCCGAGGGGGCCCAGGACCTGAGTCTCCGGCCCCTCGGATTCGCCCCGAGCGGCGGCTCCTCCCCCCCGGCAGGGCCCCTGGGCGCGGCCTGTGGCTACACCAGCCCCGGGGCTGCTCTCAGTGATGCCCAGACGGGGCGGCGCCGGCCTGCGGCTGCACAAAGGGGTTTCCTGCCACGTCCCGGCCAAGCGGGGACCCTGGCCCCCAGGGGCGCCAGTGCCCAGCGAATGCCCCGGGTGAACCCTCGGGCCTAGCGACTGGGACCTGCCTTTCCTCCGGCCGCTCCTGCCACCCTTTGGGCTGGGGCCAGGCTGAGGGATGGTCCCTGCCCCAGCGGGCTCGCCTGAGGACCGGCCTGAGGACCATCTCCCTGGCTTGGGGCCTGAGGGGCACAAGGAGGCCCCGTCCATTAGGAACCCCACTTTTTGGGGATGCCACGTGGCCCCCCACGTCTCAGGCCTCCACCCCAGCATGGGGGGGCGATGCAAGTCCTGCGCCCCGGGGGAGTCCTCACGGGGAGGCCTCGAGCCGTGATCCGGGGCAGGATCGGTGCCGTCCGGCTCTGGCAAACAGACTGGTACCCGGGGCACTCCCCGGGCAGCCCCCCGCGACAGCCGCCCGCCGCCCATGGGGCACTCCCCGGGCAGCCCCCCGCGACAGCCGCCCGCCCCCCACGGGGCACTCCCCAGGCAGCCCCCTGCGACAGCCGCCCGCCCCCCACGGGACACTCCCCAGGCAGCCCCCCGCGACAGCCGGCCGCCGCCCATGGGGCAGTCCCCGGGCAGCCCCCCCGCGACAGCCGCCCACCCCCCACGGGGCACTCCCCGGGCAGCCCCCCCGCGACAGCCGGCCGCCGCCCATGGGGCAGTCCCCGGGCAGCCCCCCCGCGACAGCCGCCCACCCCCCATGGGGCAGTCCCCGGGCAGCCCCCCCGCGACAGCCGGCCGCCGCCCATGGGGCAGTCCCCGGGCAGCCCCCCCGCGACAGCCGGCCGCCGCCCATGGGGCAGTCCCCGGGCAGCCCCCTGCGACAGCCGCCCGCCGCCCACGGGGCACTCCCCAGGCAGCCCCCCACGACAGCCGCCCGCCGCCCATGGGGCACTCCCCGGGCAGCCCCCCGCGACAGCCGCCCGCCCCCCATGGGGCACTCCCCGGGAGCCCGGACCTGCCGAGAAGGCCATGAACGCCGCGTTCTTCTGAAATCCGCCATCCGCGTCCAGGAAGTGCCCGGGGTCGAAGGTCTCCGGGTCGGCGAATCGCCCAGGGTCGTGCAGGACGGAATGCAGGATGGGAAACACGGCCGTGCCCTGGTGGAGAGTTTGGACCCAGCTTAGTGGAGATGGCTCCGGATCTGACACCTAGGACGGGGCTCGAGGAGTGGACGGGGTCTGCCTTCTTGTCCTTGTTCACTGGAGCCAGGTGGGGGGGGAGACGGTCCCTGCCCCAGCGAGCTCACAATCGACAGGGCCCCACGGCAGCTGTTCTTTAGAGAAACCACCACTGGAGGGCAGCAAAGTTACACAAGGGCCTTGCACGGTTATTTCTACCCGTGCAAGGTCAGGGCACAGTGTGGCGCATTCCAGTGCGGCAGCTTCCTTGCACTAGTGCAGCCGCCTGCCCACACAAGGGGCAGCAGGCCCTGGGGAGCGGGCCCCCGGGAAGCCAGAGCAGGAGCCGGGTGACCCTTTGTATCCGAAACTGGTTTGCTGATTTTTCCCCCTAGATTCTGCTGCCCTTGCACCAGCTTGTTCACGTTGGGAAAATCGTGCAAAGCTCTGCTGCACGGGGGCATTTTGGAAGTGACAGGTCGGGCTTCGGTTTGAGCCCAATCTGCAGTCCGTTTATCGCCCGATGTCCCCAAACGGAAACCTCAAGAAAGGGGCGAGATTGGAGCCAAACCGTCGGCTCGACCAGAATCCGGGCTTTTGCCTGTCAAGTTGTGACGTAGTGGGGGTACTTGCTGGGCTGTGGTGACCCCTGCTGTCTGGAGCAAGACCCAGCAGGGAAAACCTCGCTAGGCAGAGGTAAGGCCAAACTTGTTGAACCAGTGGCCAGACACCCCCCATGGAGAGGAACAAAGGAAGGTGGATGCTGCCCTGGCTGGGGGGCAGGGCTGGAAGAGGGTTAGTTAGTTCCTATCTGGAAGGCAGGGAATAAGGAGCTGGGGAGGGGGCTGGGACTCCCCTATCTCAAGGGGGGCACTGAGGCCTCTTAGCCCCAGTTCCTGTAACCAGATTACATCTGTGCTGCGCTGTGCTGGAGGAGCAATAAACCACCCTCAATTCCACTGGCTGGTGCAGTCTGTTTGTGCCATTTCGGGGTGCAGGAGACGGGGAACCCCCAACGCGCCATCACACAAGTCTCTGAACCTGTTTGCGGATTGTTCATTTTCGCCCCCGCAGGAAACAATCCGGCCCCGGCCCTCAAGCAGCCCCCCCAGACTGACCCCTCGCGCTGCCGTGGGGTGACGTTGTGGGGCCCGGCCCAGTGTACCTTAGGAAGGGTGTAGCCTCTGAACTGGGTGTCCCGTGTCACGGCGTGGGGTGACGTTGTGGGGCCCGGCCCAGTGTACCTTAGGAAGGGCGTAGCCTCTGAACTGGGTGTCCCGTGTCACGGCGTGGGGCACGCCCAGAGGAAGGACGTCGGCGAAGCGCTGGATCTCGTGGATGACGGCGTCGGTGTAGGGCATCTTGGCCCTGTCCTCCATGCGGGGCGCGCGCTGCTGGCCGATCTCCCGCTCGATCTCCGCCTGGACCTGCGCTGTGACGGGACGGCACAGGGGAGGGCGGTAAGAGCGGGAGCCCTGCTGTCCTGCCCGTCCCAGCGGGAGGAACATCCCCGGATGGGTTGGGGCTTCTTAAATGACAGCCCATAAGCTGCGTGCAAGGTTGGTCGTGTGGCAAAGGCGTGGCCTGTGGGTGGCCCTGGCCCCGCCCCTTCTGACAGAGGTCCCGCCCCTTCCACACAAGTCCCCGCCCCTTCAGCCACCTCTCCCCATGGAGCCATCCCCTTGCTGGCATTACTCGCCACCCACGGCAAAGACCACGGAGGCTACTCGTGCCCACTGAGGGCCGTTCCCAGCCCGCCCCGGCCCGGGGAAAGGGAGGAGCGCTCTGGCGTTTCGTGGATCCCCCGGAGCCAGGCCTGGGCGTTTCACTGCCCTAGCAGGCCCCGGCTTCCTCCCCGTGCAGTCGGACTGGACGTGCTTGCGGGGCTCCCGGTCGCCCGTTCCCGACGCCGGCTGGGAGCAGCGGGGCCCGGAGCCGGCCCCGTTCCCGCAGTGCTGGCTGACCTGCGACCTGCGGGTGTTTCAGCAGCAGCAGCAGCCCGTAGCGCAGGGTGGTGCTGGTCGTTTCGGTGCCCCCGAAAAACAGATCCAGGGCGGAGAGGAGCAAATTGTCCTGGTGGAATTTGGTGTCCGGATCGTTTTCCTCCTGGAGAGGCAGGGGGCGGAGGAGGGGCCGTGAGAACCGCATGCCCCGCCCACACCCCGCCTCCAGCTCCGCCCACACCCCGCCCCCTGGAGCACGTCTTGGGGGGCTTTGGAGCCGTGACACCAGCCCTACTGGTCTGTCCTCCCCCACCCTCCCCATTCTCCGGGAAGGCTGGGGCCACACGCCACCCGCTGGGGTAGGGTTGGTTTGCCCTCATAGTGGGGGCGCTTGGCTCCCATGGGGTCCTGGGTGGCATGGGCGGGGTTGGGCCATGGCCCCCCCAGCCCCAAGTTCACTCACCACCAGGATCGCCCCCATGGGCTGCCCCCTGGAGACCCTTCCTGGCCTCCACATTTCTCTGCTCTCCCAGAAACCGGCCAGAGACATTTCCAGGTGGGTCTGAGCTCGGTCCCAACTGGGCGGTGGCGCCCGAGCCAGCCTCGAGCTGGGCAGGAAGCCTCGTGGAAACGTTCCCCGTTTGTCCACCTTGGGAACGTTCCCAGGAGCCGAAAAGCCGAGTCCAGCGGCTCGTTTGGTTTCGATTTTGACCGCTCGGAAACAGATGGAACGTCTGGGATTTTCCTTCCTACTTCAAAGGAAAATCTCATTTTCCGCTGGCAAACGGACACTTGTTCCATGTGGACACGGGGCCTCGGGACAGTTTTCAACTTTCCAAGCATTTTCTGCGTGGAGCCGTTCCTTGAAACGGCCCCTTCCCTGCGGCACGCTTCGCCCTCGCCGAGAGGGCGTTTCTCCGCCGTCCACTGGGTTTGGGGTTACATTCCCAATCTGCCCGCGACGGGAGCAGGGGGAACGAAACCAGATTCAGGGTG
This sequence comes from Pelodiscus sinensis, assembly GCF_049634645.1. NCBI lineage: Eukaryota > Metazoa > Chordata > Testudines > Trionychidae > Pelodiscus > Pelodiscus sinensis. The sequence continues at coordinate 8,543,066 of NW_027465849.1, read as the reverse complement.
TCTACACGGGGGTTCGCTAATCCGGTGTCACCGACCTGCCGCTCACGGCCCTGACCTGCTGCATCCGGATGAGGAAGGCGTCGGTGTAGTCCCGTGGGGAGGACGGGTCCAGGGTCTCTCTGTGCTTCTGGACGACCCCAGCCACGTATCGCTTCTGTTCTTCGAAGTTCTCAAAGAGGCGGTGGTGAGGGCCGGGCAGGAGGTTCATGATGGTGGGGAAGAGGTTGTAGAGCTGGGGGGTGCAACGAAGGGGAACCGTGGGTGCCAAGAGGACCCCCCAGAGCAAAGGGCTCCGTACGAGAGCCAGGGAAGCCACATCTGGGGGGCGCCCGGCCTGACGGGCCCTGATCTTGGGGGAGTCTGGGGGGGCCCTGATCTCGGCCGGAGTCTGGTGGCGCCCGGCCTGACGGGCCCTGATCTCGGGGGAGTCTGGGGGGGCCCTGATCTTGGCCGGAGTCTGGGGGCGCCCGGCCTGACGGGCCCTGATCTCGGCCGGAGTCTGGGGGCGCCCGGATCTCGGGGGGGTCTGGGGGGGCCCTGATCTCGGCCGGAGTCTGGGGGCGCCCGGATCTCGGGGGGGTCTGGGGGGGCCCTGATCTCGGCCGGGGTCTGGGTGGTGCCCAGCGGGCCCTGATCTGGTTAGAGATCCCAGGCAGGCTGCGGAGGGTGAGCCCAGCCGGGCCCTGCTGCCCCCCACCCGGGGGCTTGCCTCCTACCTGCACCCAGACGGTGTCCACGCGGCGGAAGTTGGCCTGGATCAGGCTGAGCAGCGTCTGGAACTCCTGGTCCGCGTAGTCGAACCGGGCCCCGAAGACCACGGAGCAGATGACGTTGGAGACGGAGCGCCGCAGCACGAAGGTGGGGTCTATGGGAATCCCTGGAGGCCGGGCCCGACAGCCGCTCAGCTGTGGGGCTGGCCCTGCCGGCGCCATGGGGCAGAGGGAGCCCACGCTGGCCAGCCCAGAGAGTCGGGGCAGGCGGCTGTAACGCCTGGGCACGGCCGGGGCGGCTCCGGGGATCCCCCCCACCACTTCCTGTGCCTCCTCCGCTTTGTCCCCCCCCTGAAGTCCCAGCCCCGGTTCCCACCCGCCTCGCAGGAGAACCCCAAACTTCTCCTCCTCTCCCGGCCTCTGCCCTCCTCTCCCGCTGCGCCCTGAGCGCCTGGCCACTCTGCTGTCCCGGGTACCGGGCGGGGTGCAGGGCTTGGGCTGGGCTGCCCGGATCCCCCCTAGCCCTGCACCCTGGAGTTAGCTCTCCATCCTCCCCGCCCCCCAACCCCGGTGGTGGGTGGGGTGAGGGGCAGGGAGGACTTAAGCCACGGCTATCATCTGGCCTCTGCTCTAGCCCCCCCAAATAACAGAGCCCGGTGCCGTGGGGCATCCTGGGATGTGCGGTCCACGTGCCTCCTGCTCCCATTCTCTTCGCTTGGCCACGTTCTGTGGCTGGACTACATCTCCCATGATGCACCACAGCACCCGCCCCATTCCCCTCCTTTCCTAGCGGGGCGAAAGTGATGCATCCTGGGGGATGTAGTCTGGCCAGATCGGCCAGGCTGCAGAGGAACAGGGACTCACGAGGCAGCTGGACCACACGCCCCAGGGTACCTCCTGCTCCCTGCACTTTGAATGGCTATTGTAGGCCTGAAATTTTCCCTGCCCGGTTAATAACACCTGCAAAATGGGGGGTGGGGAGTCGTGGGGCGGCCCCAGGGACAGGGCTGGGAGGACCCAGGGCACCCCCCTCTTTGGAACAACCCCAGAGCTTTGAAAAATCCCAAACCTTTGGTCTTCCCGAGCTCCTCCAGTAGGTAGTGGGCCTCCTCCCGGATCCGCTCCTCGATGCTCCGCTTCCCCATGCCGAAGTCCCGCAGGGTGCTCAGGGCGAACCGGCGCAGCTGCTGCCACGTCTCCCCGTTGCTGAAGAAGAGCCCTGGGTGCGGAAAGGGACTGGGTGGGCAAGCGTCTCCCAGCGCCTGCGCCCAACTCTCGGCCCCGCGCCAGGCGCCCGCTCCCCCGCCCCTCGCTAGGGGGAAACGTGCCGCTAATGAGGGGGGACGAATGCCGGGAGCTTCCCCTGCAAGCCCCTGCTCCCCTAGACCCATGACTAGCCAAGAGGCTCCTCTTTCACGGACAGACGTTTCTATGCGGTGTGGGGGGGAACCCTCGAAAAGTGCCCCCCCCGAGACTCAGGAAACAGGAGGTGAAAGAAAAGGACCCAACATTTGTTATTTTTAGAATAGCGGGTCACCTGACGCAATGAAAAGGGAGCTGGTTTAAAACAAACCAAAGGAAGTTTTTCTCTGTGCAGTGCACGGTCAACCTGTGGAACTCCTCGCCACAGGATGTGGGGAAGACCAAGATTTTAACAGGGTTCAAAAAAGAGCTAGATAGATTGACGGAGGTCAGCCAGAATAGGTAGGAACAGTGTCCCTAGCCCCTGTTTGTCTGGTAATGAGCGATACCCACCACCCATGTTCCTCACCATTGCCCTTGGAGGTCCTCTCTGCCAGAGCCAACCCCTCCCGGCCACTGAACTCCTCCGCGTGGTCCACCAGGGCCTCCTTCACCGCCTCGTAGCCCCACAGCACCACCGCCCGGTGCGGCCCCATGTAGATGGTGAACACCGGGCCGTACTGGTCTCGGAGCTAGTGAAAGGGAGCAAAGGTTACTTCTGGACACTCCTCCCCATGCCCACGCCGTGCCACGGTTTACCCAGCGAGTGGAGGTGCATGGTCACCAACCCTGCCGGAGTCAGGGAAACTGAGGCACAGCAGCAAACTGGTGCAGCCGTAGCCACGTGCTGGGCTGGAGCGAAAACGCCCCTGGAAAGGGCACTATTTCGCCTGCCCCGGCTGTGGTCGATCACAGAGAAATGTGCTCTCCTGCACATGCGGGACACCTGGATATTTGGTTTTCAGCTGCCCGCCCCCCGGAGCCCTTTGCTGGTGGACAAAAAGCCGAACCATTTTTGGATCAGCTCTGGGGAAGAGCCAGGATTAGCGCCCGTGCTTGCTAGCCCGCTGCTCATCCCGCCGACCCACAGCGGCTGGGGGAAACCTATCTGCCGCTGTGCTGTGGGACGAATCCCCTTCCCCCAGCTCACAATACTGCCCAGCAAAGGAACGGCTGTGAATTAAACGCACGGCAGCCCAAATAATTCAGGCTTCTGCCCCATCGCAGCCCCAGACAGGCCGCACCTAGTGCCAGATTCTCCTCTGGCATAAGCAGTGTTCCCTTGAAGCTTTTCCATCTGTGTGTGGAATAAATTTTGTCACGTGCACGGAGGCATGTGTGAATGTGCACCACCCCTCGAAACAACAAACCTGGCGGCGAGCGCTGTGCTAATCAGCCGGGCGGCATTGGAACCTCTCCTGCGCAGCCGCCCAAGCGCCCGGCTTCCAGGCAGACTGGCCATAAGCTCCATGGACGCCAGCCCCGGAGGTCGACAAATGACCCGGCCCCTCTAGGTCACAGGTCAGAGCTCTGGCCTGTATTAACCTGCTCCCGCTCGGGTGCAGGGAGGCGGCCGGACAGGGCGGGCTGGTCCCTGCCCGTAGGGGCCGGATTTTGGAGAAGCTGCGGCCCCCCAGCCGTCTAGCCTCCCCCTCTGTGCTCCCCCCTGGCAGAGCCCCGCCGTCGGGGCTCCCTTCAAGAGCAGAGCCCCGAGAGCCAGCAGGGAGCCGTGCGGCTCATTCTCCCTGGGGCGGCCGGGGAAGCGGGGATGCAGGAACTGAACTCACCGCCAGCAGAGAATGCAACAGCGAAGGGCCCCACAACTGCCGCAGGTTGCCCAGGAGGGGGAGGGGGCGCGGGCCTGGGGGCAGGTTGCCCCGCGCCGCCCTGTGCCCCCTCAGCAGCAGCAAGAACAGGACGGCCGTGAGCAGGAGCAGCGGGCCGGTGAGGTCCATGGTCCCGGGAGCAGGAAGAGGAAGTGACAGGACCACACCTCCCCGTGCGGGCGGGGAGCAATCCGAAAGCGCCGGGCCAGGGTTCAGATTCCCAGCGCGGGGGCCTGGGGCCGGCAGGCAGGGCTGGCTGCAAAGCGGCCGCCGGCTTTCGGACCGCAGCGGGCTGGCTGCGCCCTGCGGGAAAGTGGCTTCTCCGGACCCGCTCCCCCAAAAGTGATAAAAAGTTGCCTTTTCCCCCTGCAAATCCCAAGGCCCCCAAAGGCCGTTTTCATGGCCCGGTGCCGAGGGGGGGGGGGGGATCCTGGGCTAAGAGAGGGGCCGGGGCGAGTTAAAACACAGCGCCTGGGACACAAGCCCGGAGGCTCCCTGCTAGCGAACCGCTTCCCAGAGAACTCGGCCCAGGCCGCCGGTCCAGCCGGATTCCCACGCGGGGCTTTCGGCAGCTGGAAAACTGGGGCTCTGGAAACCGTTCCTGACACCAGGGGTGAGCGCCGGGACACGGCGGAGCCAGGGGCAAAGGTCAGCGGCAGCGTCTTGGAGCGGGGGGCTCTGTACCCGTGGGGCTGACCCCCGGCTCCCCCGGGAATCCCACCGAGGAAAGCGCCGCCGAAGCGGAGACATTTCCGGGGAAGGGTTTGTTGTGATCAAGCAGCGTTTTCCGACCGGGGGCGGGTTAGTTCATTGAACCCCCCCCCCCTTAATCGCTGACGTGAGGATCAATTCCTGGGCCGGGTGTGTGCGGGGGGTGGCCCTTTCCCCGCTGGGCGCTGCCGTGGGTCACTAGGGCGACACACGGGGCCCTCTGTGACTCTAGAGCAGGGTTTCTCACCCTGTTACAAACATTCAAGTACTCCCAGGACCTGCAGGTTTCAGACACACACACGGTTTTTTTTCTACCATGGCAACCCATTTGTTTAAACAACTTAATCGTAGCCGGGCAGGTGAGGAAAGTTTGGGGTGTAAAAATTACAAAAATAAGAGTAAAAACCCCAAACTTCAGTTTTTCCACTTTTCCATTGTCACCCCCCAGACCTCTCCCCAGTCCCCCTAAGGAGACTCGTCCCACTAGTGGGGAAACACTGGTCTACAGCAGGGATCCCCAACCTTTTGGGGTTGCCGGGTGCCTGGGGGTGGGGCCCCTCATGTGCGGTTCGCCGGGGGCGGGGCTGGCCCAGATGGTTCAGCGGGCGCACATAAATGCCCCGGTGGGTGCCATAGCGCCCGCAAGCACCGCATTGGGGACCACTGGTCTAGAGACTACGCAGAGCTAGTTACTAGACCTATGCCCTTGGCCATCACCTGCCAGGGACGCCCGGCCCCCCGGCAGCCCGCCTGCGGGGTCCATCTGAAGAGACGCCACTTCAAAAGGGGTTTGTTGTGTCCCAGAACGGCGGCAACGTGGAACCAGCCCTTCCTTGCTGTCAATTTCACAGCCACACCGAACGATTAACCTCGTTTTACAGCAGGGGAAACCGAGGCACGGGGCGGCTGCCCGTCTTCCTGGGGCACCGTGGCACCCTGGCTTGGCGGCCGATGAAGCACACCAGAGTTGCTCAGGCTGCTGCTGCTCGGTGAATAAATTCCAACCTGCCAGATGGAAACTGAATTCTGGGGCTGGGGGTGGGGGTGACAGCTCCGTTCGGCCCGTCTCCTGCCCTTCCCGTGTAGGGTCGCTGGCTCAGTGGCGGGCGGAAGGCGCAGACGGGCGCGGTCTTGGCTTTGACGCAGTCCCGTACGTGGCCTTGCAGAAGTTCCGATGCGGCGGGCGCGCAACTCGCCCAACGCCCGCCCGCCCCGAGGCGTTCTCAGGGGCTTGCTGGCAAACTGGGAGGTCGTAGCTAGAAGCCAGCCCTGGGCCCGGTGCCATTCGATGTTTCCTCAGCCGCTTGGAGAAGGCAGCGGAGAGATCGGGAGGGCAGGACCATCCTTCGGATTTATGGGGCCCTACGCAGTCCTATAATGCGATGGAAGCCGGGAGGAACTTTTTTTATGGCTGCAATTTTATAACCGTCAGCCACATGCCAATGAAATCGTTTCAAGTCAATTTTAACCCAAGAGCCTGTCGCCTCACGCAGTAAAATCACCAAGTAGCTTCTTAGCGACAAACCAAAATACAGCAAGTCATGAGCAAAACCCACTTCCTCCGGCGAGCTGGAGTGACAATAACAGAACCCAAGAGAGCTACAGAACAGCGGCAGAAATCCCTGGACCTGTGGGAATGAGGCTAATTCAGTGGGCTTGGCTCGTAGCGTTTGATGAAACTGACCCTCTGTACCTGCCCGTTAAACGGCTTCGTTACCACTCCAGTGGCTGTTTCACAGGTTCAGTATCTGCTAAGGGCTCTGTGCATTAACTAGCTCCTCTTTGGAAGAAGCAGAGCCAGAGAACAGGGACAGAAAGAGGCGGATGGGTGGCCATTAGGACCCAGCGGTGCCCCAAATTTTCAGGTGCCCGGACACGACTTTGTATTCTGCTCTGGGGAAGGCCGGCTCTGTTTGTGGGTGGCTCCCAGCTGGGCGGGGCTGCAAACATTGTGGATTCGCAGAGCAAAGGATGGTGACCGATGAGAGAATGGGTCTGAAACCAGGCCGATGAAAGTCAGGGAAGGCGCGTGATTGCGTTGGGGGCGGAGGGCTGTCCGAAAGAGGCATGGGATCGGTAGCAAAGGAACTCCCTGCTGTTTGATTCCTCCTGGGCTCATGGGGACTGAGTCTGGTACATTCGCAGAGCGTTGAAGAAATCCCGGATTCCTCTCTCCACCACCTGCTCCTCCCGGAAACAGCCTCTTGGCCCCACCGTGTCCGGACAGCAACAGGCCTATTTTTCCATTGCTGGGGTTCTGGAGGGTCTGTGATTCAGTGGAGACCCCCCCACCCGCCCCTCCTCCTGCGGACGATCTTTGGGGGGCTCCTCGCTCGCTTCGCTGCCTGCCCCGCGGGGCACCGCACAGAGCCGGTAGCTGGGTGGAGCGCGGACAAAGCCGCTGGCTTGCGGTGGGGCGCCCATGTCTGGCAGGGAGCCGGGGGCTTGGAGGGTGAAGCTCTGCAGGATGGCGGTGAGGAAGAGGAAGAGCTCCATGCGGGCCAGCGCCTGGCCCATGCAGACACGCTTCCCTGGGGAGACACGGGGGGGGGGGGGGGGGCTGAAATTAACCAGCCTCATCAACAGGTGTCTGCAGCAGGAGGGGAGAGGAACAAGGGAGGGACCAGGCTGTGAGCGGGCAGGCAGCTTTCAGGAGAGCCGGGGGGCGGTCCTGGTTTGCTGCATGACTTTGGACCCAAACCAAAGGCTTCTTCAGTCTGGCCAGCCTGGGCAATGGGACCCAGCCGGGCCAGGCCCCAGCCCCAGCCTGGGGGAAGCGTTCTACCGGCGGGGAGGCGGGTTTGCTGGGACATGGGAGAGCCCCTCCCCACGGGGGCCGTAGGGTCTGCCCAGGAGCGGCACCTGGGGGAGCCCCCGGACAAACTAGCCGGAGAGACACGGCAGCTCCCGGAATCCCAGAGGGGGCTGGAGAGACTGTCGCGGCCGATCTGTGCAACACGGAGCTGCCGGCTGTGCCGGGTGGTTTTAACTCACGGTGGACTTTGAGCTCTCTGGGGCAGGGAGTGTCTTGTTCTGTGTCTGGGCGGCGCCCGGCCCAGCGGGCCCTGATCTCGGCCACAGTCTGGGCAGCGCCCGGTCCAATGGGGCACTGGTTTCGGCCAGGCTCTGGGGGGCGCCCAGCCCGACGGGCCCTGATCTCGGCCGGGATCTGGGGGGCGCCCGGCCCGACGGGCCCTGATCTCGGCCAGGGTCTCCCAATCCCCCCCAGTTCCCGGTGCCCCTTCACCCTCCCAGCTGCGTACCTGCTGAGAACGGCATGAAGGCGTCATTTCTCCTGAAGCCCCCCTGCGCATCGAGGAAGTGCCCGGGGTCGAAGCTGTCGGGGCGGTGGAAGTGGCTGGGGTCCCGCAGCACAGAACTCAGCACTGGCAGCACCTCCGTGCCCTGGGCAAAGGGAGGCAGTGACTAGAACGGGGGAGGGACGAGGAGCCAGGCCTCCTGGGTTCTAGTCCGGGATCAGCTGCTGACTCAGTCTCCCCCTCTACAAAATGGGTCTAAGGATCCTGCTTTTTCTTTGGCTCAAGGGGATTGGTGACAATTCCATCAGTTACCGTGAGTGGAGCTTGGTCTAATGGTGGCTGCGGTGGGATTACTCCTGACCAGCACTGGGTGGGAGGGGAAGGGAGTCCAGCCCGGACGGACAGCGTGCATTGTTACCTTGGGAATGGTGTAGCCCCGGAAGTGGGTGTCCTGGGTCAGGGCATGCGGGAAGTTCATGGGAATCACATCGCTGACCCTCTGGATCTCGTGGATGACGGCGTCGGTGTAGGGCATGTGGCTCCGGTCCGCCACAGCCGGCATGCGGTGGGGCCCAATCACCCGCTGGATCTCCTGGCTCACCTTTTCTAGAGCAAGGCGGGCAGGGACATAGGGCGTGGCTCAGCTGGACGTACCAGGACACTGCAGCGTGGGCCAGGGAGCAGCAGGGCTTTGCCCCCCGCTGGGCTGGGATGCTCTGGAGGGTCGCCCGGTGGCCAGGCAGCTTGGCCACATGGGGGTGGCCGCAGGGAGACGGGGGGCGCGGCATGCCCCGGAGAAGGCCAGCGAGGGTGCCGGGCCCGGCCTCTGACTCCAGAGAACGCAGCCCAGGGAGTCCCTCCCTCTCGGGGTGCCCTGTGTCAGCCAGCGAGAGGCGCCTGTTGGGTCCCTCGCCGCGGAGAAGCGAGATCGCTCCTGGGGCGACTCCCTGGAGGTTCCTCTGCTCTGGTAGCTGGCCAGAGACGGGTCCCGCCGTTCCCCGTGGCTCACCGGCTCACCGCCAAGCTGCGGGCTGAGACGATGGGGGCCAGAAAGTTGCCACAGGATGCTCGCTCTGGGGGGGCCCAGGGACCACGCCCGTTGTCGCCAGCTGGGGCCCGGGCCGCGTGTGCAACCTCTTTGCAGCGCCCCCCCGTTACCTGCGACCTGCGGGTGTTTCAGCAGGAGGAGCAGCCCGTAGCTCAGGGTGGCGCTGACGGTCTCCGTCCCGAGGAAGAACAGGTCGAACACGGTGGCGGCCAAGTTCCGGAGGTGGAATTCCGTGGTGGGGCTCAGAACTTCCTGGGGACGCACAGGCGGAGACGCGGGTCACACCGGGAGCGGGACAGAGCAAGTCAGCTGAGCCCCGTGGAGTTTGCTGGGCTTGGGATCCAGCCTCAGCCTTGCAGGCAACTGCCCCGTGGAAACAGTCGTTGGGCCATAAGCCAGGGTCGGACAGGACGAAAGTCTGAGCTCATGCCCCCAGCCCCAATGCCAGGTTACCATGGAGTTGCCCAGTTACCACAGTGTTGCCAGGTTACCATGGAGTTACCAGGTTACCATGGAGTTGCCCAGTTACCACAGTGTTGCCAGGTTACCATGGAGTTGCCTAATTATCTTGGTGTTGCCTGGTTACCATTGAGTTGCTCGGTTACTCAGGATACCATGGAGTTACTAGGCTACCATGGAGTTGCCTAGTTATCTTGATGTCGCCCAGTTACCATGGAGGAGTCAGGCTACCATGGAGTTCCTCAGTTACCATGGTGTTGCCAGGTTACCATGCAGGGGCCAGACAACCATGCAGTTCCCAGGTTACCATAGACTTGCCAGGTTACCATGGAGTTTGCAGGTTACCATGGAGTTCCCAGGTAATGATGGATTCCCCAGGTTACCATGGAGGCAGCCAGGGGCTAAGGAGAGTCTCGGTCACTGTGGGGCCCTGTTGGGGAGCTACCGGGATGGTCAGGCCTAACCTGCAGTCTAGGTTTCCATGGCGATTTTAGGTTTCCATAGAGATTCTAAGTTTCCATGGAGGCACTGGAGATTCTGGGTTTCCATGGAGAGTGTAGGTTTCCATGGAGGCGCTAAGGGACACTGGAGAGTCTGGGTTTCCGTGGGGTTTCTAGGTTATCATGGGGGGACTCTGAGGTCACAGAGGTGCTCGGGCGCCGTGGTCGGACTCAGATATTTACTGATTACTATTGTGTGACCATAGCACTAGCCACCCTCTTGGTACTGGAACAACCCCGCCCCAAAGAGGGGGGTTCCAGTGCACAAGGCGCCGAGGGGGCAGGCGTTTTCGTGGGCCTCGCGGCTGAGGGGCGCTTCAGAAACATGCTTTGATTCACGGGCGTCACACACATGAAAGCAAAGGCCGACGGGGCCCCGCCCCGCCCCCCCCGCGCCTGTGGCGCCGAACCTTCTCCATCCGGACGAGGAAGCAGTCGACGACACCTCGCGGGTTAGCGCGGTCCAGAGACGCCCGGGTAGCGCTGACCCTCTCCGCGATGAAGCGGCGGACGTCCTCCAGGTCTCGCAGGAGCTGTCGGTGGGCGCCCGGGAGGAAGCGCATGGCCCAGGAAAACATCTCGTAGAGCTGTCGGGGTGTAGGACAGCCGTGTTAAAACAGCGCCGCTGCGGCTGTACGTGCTCCGGGGGTTCCTGGTCCACGTGGCCCCACGGGGAAGGGTATGCTCCCAGACTGGAGGCCTAGCGTGGGTGGGGTGTGCGGAGGGGCAGCCTGCTTTGTCTCTCGTGCGATCGGTGCGAATTCCCAGCAGCAGTGTTAGCTCGCCGCCGGATGCTCCCCTGGTTCCCTGTGAACGGGCCAGCTGGGGCAGATAGTCCGCCCCGGAGGGCAAGTCTTGTTTTACTTCCCAAACGTGGCGTCTCTCGGGCGCCAGCGTGTCTCAGACTCAGAGGCGGCGAGGCCAGAAGAGACCTTTCCAGCGATCTACTCTGCTCTCCTTGTATCGTTCCTGGCTCCGATATTTCTCCCACCCTGCCTCTTTCCCCGAGGCCACGGCGCCTGTCTGCCCCAGGACACCTCTGCTCCTGCTCCTCGCTACCTGCCCCCCTCCCTCGCGCTCTTACTTAAAAGTGATGGAGCCAGGACGTCCTGGCTCCCCGGCTCCGGAACCTCTCCGGAGAATTAAGAATAGGTGGCCTGGGGGGTTGTGGAAAACCGGAGGTTTTGGAAAACCAGAGGTTTTTAAGAACTGGTTGGGCAGATGATTCTGTGGGGGTGACTCTGCCCCACTCCAGCAGGATAAAGGGGAGAGGGCTGAGGACCTGCCTCCGGGGGGCGTCCGAGAGCTGGGGGTCCCATCCCAGTCTTGGCTCCGGGGCCTCTCACCTGTCCCCAGGTGGAGCTCAGCCGCACCAAGGCCTGGCTGCTCTTGGCCAGCGCGTTGAGGAAGGTCTCGTCCGTGTCGCCGAAGCGCTGGCCGAAGACGACGGAGCAGATGACGCCGGAGGCCGCCCGGCTCAGGAGGAACGCGGGGTCGAAGGGAGAACCTGGAAGGAGGCGGCGGGGCGGGAGGTTCACCCTGTCGGGTGGTTTTGGCACCAGAATGCCGGCCGGGGCAGGGAGCTGGCTTCCAGCGGGGAGGATCCCAGGTCAGGGCAGGAAGGGGACCCCCCCAGCTGCGCCCCAGAGCCGGCCCGGCCGCACAGAGGAACCCAGAAATAGACCAACCCTCGGTTTTCCTGAATTCCTCCACCAGGTGCCGGGCCTCCTCCTGGATCCGCGCCTCGACGCTCCGCTCGCCCGGGCCCAGGTCCTGCAGCGCGACGAGCGAGAACTGGCGCAGCTGCTGCCACCGCTCCCCACTGGCCAGGAGCAGCCCTGGGGGGTGGAGGGTGGGGCAGAGCGGCCTTAGAAGTGCCCCGCGACCTCCCCAGCCCGTTGGGCGGGTCTGGAGCTGGGTGAGAGAAGGCACAGGTGGACTGCCCAAGAGTCAGTCGCAGACTCAGGAGTCCTGGCGCCCCGCCCCTTGTGCTCTAACCACTAGGCCTCGCTCCCCTTCCTCAGCAGGGAGAGAACCCAGCAGTCCTGGTGCCCTGCCCCTTGTGCTCTAACCACTAAACCTCGCTCCCTTCCCTCAGCAGGGAGAGAGCCCAGGAGTCCTGGCGCCCCGCCCCTTGTGCTCTAACCACTAGGCCTCGCTCCCCTCCCTCAGCAGGGAGAGAGCCCAGGAGTCCTGGTGCCCCGCTCCTTGTGCTCTAACCACTAGGCCTCGCTCCCCTTCCTCAGCAGGGAGAGAACCCAGCAGACCTGGTGCCCTGCCCCTTGTGCTCTAACCACTAAACCTCGCTCCCTTCCCTCAGCAGGGAGAGAGCCCAGGAGTCCTGGCGCCCCGCCCCTTGTGCTCTAACCACTAGGCCTCGCTCCCCTCCCTCAGCAGGGAGAGAACCCAGGAGTCCTGGTGCCCCTTGTGCTCTAACCACTAGACCTTGCTCCCTTCCCTTAGCAGGGAGAGAACCCAGGAGTCCTGGCGCCCTGCCCCTTGTGCTCTAACCACTAAACCTCGCTCCCCTCCCTCAGCAGGGAGAGAACCCAGGAGTCCTGACGCCCGGCCCCTCGTGCTCTACCCACTAGACCTCTCTCCCCTCCCTCAGCAGGGAGAGAACCCAGGAGTCCTGGCGCCCTGCCCCTTGTGCTCTAACCACTAGACCCCACTCTCCTCCCTGAGCTGGGGATGGGGCCTGTCTCCCAGACACTGGCCCTCACGCCGCACATGCGCAGCGAGAACTCACCAAACCCCTGGAGCGCCTCCTCCCAGGCCGCCAGCCTCCCTCTGCCGCCGAACGCCTCCGCTCGGTCCTCCAGGGCCTCCTGCACCGCCTCGTAGCCCCACAGCACCACCGCCCGCCGGCGGCCCCGGTGCACCGTGAAGACCGGGCCGTACTCGGCCCCGAGCTGCGGAGACGTCGGGTCGGGTGGGGCAGAGTCGAGAGCGGCTCCGTCCCTGGGCGCTGATTTGCTGGGGGCTTTGCCCCTTTCTGCCCTCTTGCCCCACGAGCCTTTGCAGGGCCCCCCCACCCCGGCCCCTGCGAGGCCCTGCCCCGCGCGGCGCCTTCGCCCTGCCCCCCGGTGCTGCAGGTGTGAGCGTGTCAATCGGCGTCCTCGCCGCCGCCCTGTGGGTGCAGCCACGGCCCGGCCGGTGAACCGTGCAAAACCCATTTACCTCCGCAAGCCGCCGCCCCGTGTCCTCCCCCACGCCGGCTCTCCCCTGGGGCCCAGATCGCCGCGCCCCGGCCCTGCCACGGGGCACCCAGCCGGCGAGCCATCGGGCCGCGAAGAACCCCAGCCCCGGCCCCCCACCCCCCGCAGCTGCGGCCGTGCGGGCAGCGAGCAGGAGTCACCGCGGGGCGGCCTCACTGGGGCCCTTGGCCGCGCGACCCTCAATGGGCCGATTTGGTAGCCACAGGCCCCTCGCCTCCCAGCCAGGGCCCAGGAGCCGTGGGGAAATGCAGCTAGCTCTGGGGCGGAGCGCATCCCATGCACCGTGCACGCACAGCGCCTGACGCCCCCGATCTTTGCTGTGGCGAGCCAGGGCTCCGTAATCAAGGGGGAAATACGTTGCCAAGGTGCCTGGCGGTGGAGGGGAGCGAATTTTAGCCACGGACCCGGCAGCGAACACTCAGGCCTCCTGAGGCGGGTCCCAGGGCACCGCTGGGCGCTGGCGGGGGGAGACCTACCTCCCGGAGCGCGTCCACCACTCCTGCCGTGCTCAGCTGCAGCGCGTTGCCCAGCACAGGGAGGGGGGCCGGGCCGGGGGGCAGGGGACCCCGTCGGGCTTTCGGGTGGCGCAGGAGGAGGAAGATCAGGGCTGAAAGGCAGAGCAGCAGCAGCAGGGCCGTGGCCTCGCCGCCCCCCATCCTGCGGCGTCTCCTGGGAGCGGGAATCCGGCGAGACGCTGCCACGAGTCCCGGCCTGGCCCGCGGGTCTAGGAGCACCCCAGTGGCGCTGCGAGGCGGGCGGGCCAGCTGTATTTACCCAGCAGGGGCGGCCGAGCCGGAGGCGGAGGTGGTTCTTATCGGGCGCTGATTACACATGGGTGCAGCTGACCCGAGCGATGGCGGGCGCCGGGCGCACCGGCCCGGGTAGGGCTGGAAGGGGCTGGGTCGTGCGCTGGGCCCAGACAGGTTTGTGCTGGGACACAACGTTGAGAAAAAGCGACGAGGAGTCCTGTGGCACCTTATAGACTAACTGAAGTGTAGGAGCATAAGCTTTCGTGGGCAAAGACCCACTTCGTCAGATGCAACTGACGAAGTGGGTCTTTGCCCACGAAAGCTTATGCTCCTACACTTCAGTTAGTCTCTAAGGTGCCACAGGACTCCTCGTCGCTTTTGCAGATTCAGACTAACACGGCTACCCCTCTGATACTTAACGTTGAGAAAAGGGGAAGCCGGCTTCAGTTCTCCGCCACAGAGTCCCCGGGAGGCCTTGGGAATCCCTGTTTGTTAACTACCTTCACGGTCTGGGGGCGCCAGCCCGACGGGCCCTGATCTCAGCCGGGGTCTGGGGGTGCTGGCCCGACGGGCCCTGATCTCAGCCGGGGTCTGGGGGTGCCGGCCCGACGGGCCCTGATCTCGGCTGGGGTCTGGGGGTGCCGGCCCGACGGGCCCTGATCTCAGCCGGGGTCTGGGGGTGCCGGCCCGACGGGCCCTGATCTCGGCTGGGGTCTGGGGGTGCCACACCCGACGGGCCCTGATCTCAGCCGGGGTCTGGGGGCGCCAGCCCAACGGGCCCTGATCTCAGCCGGGGTCTGGGGGTGCCGGCCCGACGGGCCCTGATCTCGGCTGGGGTCTGGGGGTGCCGGCCCGACGGGCCCTGATCTCAGCCGGGGTCTGGGGGCGCCAGCCCAACGGGCCCTGATCTCAGCCGGGGTCTGGGGGCGCCAGCCCAACGGGCCCTGATCTCGGCTGGGGTCTGGGGGCGCCAGCCCGACGGGCCCTGATCTCAGCCGGGGTCTGGGGGCGCCCGGCCCGACGGGCCCTGATCTCAGCCGGGGTCTGGGGGCGCCCGGCCCGACGGGCCCTGATCTCAGCTGGGGTCTGGACGGCTTGTCCGCTCCCCCCAACCAGTGCCCCATCTGGCCAGTGCCCCTTGGCAAGATCACCACTCGGGTGAAGTTTCCATGGGGCTGGGCCAGTTCCAGGGGTTCTATTTTAGATGGGGGGGGGACCGGTGCATCCCACAATGGCAGCAGAGTGAAGGGGGGGCAGACAGAGGACAGCAACTTCAGCAGGGCGACTGAGCATGCTCAGTCCAAGCCAAGGAAAGGGGGGAACCCTGGTCGCCCCCCCTCTTTCCAGGGTTGGCTCGGCCCTGGCCCCCTCTGGTTTCTTTGGTGGAGGACTGGGCAGTCCTGCCTGATTCCCGTGTAGAAGAACGACAACGGAGCGGACGTTGGACCCCTCCGCTGTGCGGCCGGGGGGTGAAGCGGGGCTGGGGGGTTACAGGGCTCACCGCACGAGGCCCGAGCATACCGCCACCTTGCCAACGTGAGCCTGGTCCAGTTGGCCTCAGAGCTGGCGAACCCCTTCTGGCCACATTTTAATCAGCTGGCAAATATTTCAAAAGATAACAGCACACGCGAAGAACAGAACATTGGCCTGGCCCGACAGGGTCACGGCAAAGGTTCATCTCGCCTGGGGTCCTGCCGGCCGACAGCGGCCAGAGCCAGGTGCCCCAGAGGGAGTGAACCGAACAAGGACTCATCAACGGATCCCTCTCCTGTCGTCCATTCCCAGCTTCTGGCAAACAGCGGCCAGGGACACCATCCGTACCCATCCTGGCCAATATGTATTGATGGACGGATCCTCCATGAATTTATCTGGCTCTTTTTTGAACCCTGTGAAAGTCCTGGTCTTCACAACTTCCTGTGGCGAGGAGTTCCGCAGGTTGTCTGTGTGCTGCATGAAGAAAAACTTCCTTTGCTTTGTTTTAACCTCTTCCTATGCCTCTTCATTTCATTGGGCGACCCAGCGCGGCGGGGAATGGAACCCGAAAGCGCCGAGACTGGACAACAGCATCACGGCTACAAACCATTCAGCCCTTTGGCCGGCTGCGTGCTTGTCTCGGCTCACGGGCGGTGCCCCCGCTCGGCCTGTCCATCCCCAGGCAGGACCCCCCTCCAACCACAGCCAGTGGGGCAGCCCCTTCTCGGGGGGCCCCTCCACTCCAGCGGCAAGGAGACAGCCCTTCCTTGGGGAGTCCACTCCAGTGCGGCGACCCCCTCTTGGGGGGCCCCTCACCTGGGGGGTCCGCCCCTCCGCCTCTGGGACAGTGCCTCTCAGGGCCTCCAGCCGCCTGCCTCCGCCATGAGCCCCCTCGGGGGGTCCCCTCCCTCTGGCCCCCGGGGGCCCCCACCCCCAGAGGGACTAGCGCCCCCTGTTCCCCAGCCCAGAGCGACTCCCTGCCCGCCCCAAACAGGAGGGTCTATTGAGCTTTGAATGCAGCAAAGGATCCCTCAGGGCAGTCGGCCTGGCCCCCAGCCCACACGCCAGCCTCCCCTGCAGCCGGCTGAGTCCTGCCTGCTCTGCTCTGCCCCCCAAAACAGCCCCCGTCTCCTGGCAGAGCCCCCAATATCCCAGCCACAGCCCCTCCCCCGCTACTGTCGTCTCCCCAGGTAAGAGGGTCGCCCGGGCCCCTCTTCTCTGCCCCCCTCCCCTCCAGTGTTCTCCCCCCTGGGACCAGCTGTGCGACGGGCCAGGCCGGGTCTGGGCACAGCCGAGGGCGTCCGCTCAGGGAGAATTGCTCAAATCGGGGCTCCGTACAGGCCCTAACCGGAGACCTTCCCAAACAGGCCACCAACCAGTCCCACCAAACGCTTCAACTGCCAGCCTGAAGCCTCACGAGCAAAATCCCTCGGACACCCCAGCTCTTCCTAGGCCCCAAACAGCCCTGGGCCTGCCCACAGGTGAGGGGTTCTAGACCCCAATCTCACCTACCCCCAACGGGTTCTTCCGGTGCCAAGAAACCAGCCACAGACCCCAGGTCAATTCACACTCTGGGTCTTCCCCACAAGAGCACGCTGGGCCGATCCTTTAGCATCTAAAATGGAAAGGTTTATTCCGAAAAGAGAGAAAAGCCTGAGAGCGAGGTTGGGAAAGTATCCTACGTTACATGCAGCGACTCGCCCCGGTCTCGACACAGGCTCTTTAGAAATGTTCTAACTGCTGGCTTAAAAGTCTCTGGTGTACGTCCTATGTCGGGACGGGTCCACGGTTCTTCCCGGCTCGTCGATCCCTGCACGGCTCCATCTGGGATTCGGAGCCGAACTGAAGACAAAGATGGAGTCGGCTACGTGGCATTTTATACCCATCCCTGGTCTCTCCCAAGCTGGAGTGGGTCACATGGACCGTGGCCAGGTGTGTCTTTGGCATTTAGAGATCTATTGTCCTTGGAGCCTCGCTCGTCAGCATAGCCCATTGCTCTGCCTCAGACGGAGAATTTTCCAGCATCGACAGAGAGGACATGTTCATAACTCCACACACCGACATTACACAGGTACGTGGATAGCACACACAGAATCACTAGAGCAGAAGCCTTCGTGTGGCATCTCACACGGCCCCTTTCGTACAGACTTTTGGGGCACACACACACCCAGGGGTGCAGCCGTGATCTGGCTGCTCCCCTTAAAATCCAGTAACGTGACAAGCTGGGCCCAGTGCCGGGGTCTCCCCTTGTCTGTCGTCTGGCCAAAACCGGCCGTGTCCTCTGCGCAGGGGGGCTCCAGACGCCGGCTCCAGTTCTGGGCTGTTCTCTGACACGACTGTCGGTGACAGTCCTGGTCTGACCGCAAAGAGACAGGCCACACCAGCAAGGTCTAATCACAAAGCTCTTGATTGAAGAGTGCACACGCCAATAGAGCGCAGCCCGTCTCTCCGAGAACCAGCCCCAATTTCTATCACAAGTGGGGTTATATAGACACTTCCGTCGCGTCATCGGCTATTCACTTAAGCAAACAAAGGGGGGTCTCTGTCAGTTAGAAACCTGTAGCATGCACGCGTACCTTGCCAACTCGACAAGGCGGCCTTGAGACATCCGCAACTTTCTTATGAAGGCAGAAGGCGAGTACCAGACATCGAGGAGACAGGGAGTTTTCTTATCAGTTCCTTAAGCAAGCTGTGCGGCTCAGCAGTACAACGATGCAGCTGGTCGCTTATCTCATGCCCTTGCTCAGCTCGTGTCTCAAATTTCGTTCAGGGACTACCCAGAACCCTTTGCTGGACTCTTCTCGGTCTGTCTTAGCACAACCGCCCTAGGCCCAAATTTCTGTGGCCTAACACAACAAGCCCCCTCCGCCTTGTCACAGTAACCAGTAAGATCCGGGCACTGAGCACCCCCCTGGGTGCAACCCCCCTTTGAACCGCTAAAACTCCCCGCTTCCTCCTAGAGCTGCAAACCTCTCAGCCCCCTGAAGGGCCCGGACTCCAACAGCGCGGAGCCGGAGATCCCGGACCCCAGCGGCGCGGAGCTGGAGGTCCTGGACCCCAGCGGCGCGGAACTGAAGGGCCCGGACCCCAGCGGCGCGGAACTGAAGGGCCCGGACCCCAGCGGCACGGAACCGAAGGGCCCGGACCCCAGCGGCACGGAACCGAAGGGCCCGGACCCCAGCGGCGCGGAGCCAAAGGACCCGGACCCCAGCGGTGCGGAACCGAAGGGCCCGGACCCCAACGGCGCGGAGCCAAAGGATCCGGACCCCAGCGGTGCGGAACCGAAGGGCCCGGACCCCAACGGCGCGGAACCGAAGGGCCCGGACCCCAGCAGCGCGGAGCCAAAGGACCCGGACCCCAGTGGCGCGGAACCGAAGGGCCTGGACCCCAGGGGCGCGGAGCCAAAGGACCCGGACCCCAGTGGCGCGGAGCCAAAGGACCCGGACCCCAGCGGCGCGGAGCCAAAGGGCCTGGACCCCAACGGCGCGGAGCCAAAGGGCCCGGACCCCAGCGGCGCGGAGCCAAAGGACCCAGACTCCAGCGGCGTGGAGCCGGAGGTCCCGGACCCCAGCGGCGTGGAGCCAAAGGGCCCGGACCCCAGCGGCGCGGAGCCAAAGGACCCAGACTCCAGCGGCGTGGAGCCGGAGGTCCCGGACCCCAGCGGCGTGGAGCCAAAGGGCCCGGACTCCAGCGGCGCGGAGCCAAAGGACCCGGACTCCATCGGCGCGGAGCCAAAGGGCCTGGACCCCAGCGGCGCGGAGCCAAAGGGCCCGGACCCCAGCGGCGCGGAGCCAAAGGGCCCGGACCCCAACGGCACGGAGCCAAAGGGCCCGGACCCCAACGGCGCGGAGCCAAAGGGCCCGGACCCCAGCGGCGCGGAGCCAAAGGGCCCGGACCCCAGCGGCGCGGAGCCAAAGGGCCCGGACCCCAGCGGCGCGGAGCCAAAGGGCCCAGACCCCAACGGCGCGGAGCCAAAGGGCCCGGACCCCAGCGGCGCGGAGCCAAAGGGCCCGGACCCCAGCGGCGCGGAGCCAAAGGGCCCGGACCCCAGCGGCGCGGAGCCAAAGGGCCCGGACCCCAGCGGCGCGGAGCCAAAGGACCCGGACCCCAGCGGCGCGGAGCCAAAGGGCCTGGACCCCAGCGGCGTGGAGCCAAAGGACCCGGACCCCAGCGGCGCGGAGCCAAAGGACCCGGACTCCAGCGGTGCGGAGCCAAAGGGCCCGGACTCCAGCGGTGCGGAGCCAAAGGGCCCGGACCCCAGCGGTGCGGAGCCAAAGGGCCCAGACCCCAGCGGCGCGGAGCCAAAGGGCCCGGACCCCAGCGGCGCGGAGCCAAAGGGCCCGGACTCCAGCGGTGCGGAGCCAAAGGGCCCGGACTCCAGCGGTGCGGAGCCAAAGGGCCCGGACCCCAGCGGCGCGGAGCCAAAGGGCCCGGACTCCAGCGGTGCGGAGCCAAAGGGCCCGGACCCCAGCGGTGCGGAGCCAAAGGGCCCGGACCCCAGCGGTGCGGAGCCAAAGGGCCTGGACCCCAGCGGCGCAGAGCCAAAGGGCCTGGACCCCAGCGGCGCGGAGCCAAAGGGCCCGGATACCAGCGGCGCGGAGCCAAAGGGCCCGGATACCAGCGGCGCGGAGCCAAAGGGCCCGGACCCCAGCGGTGCGGAGCCAAAGGGCCCGGACCCCAACGGCACGGAGCCAAAGGGCCCGGACCCCAACGGCACGGAGCCAAAGGACCCGGACCCCAACGGCGCGGAGCCAAAGGACCCGGCCCCGGATGGCGCTGCTGGGTGTCAGGGCTGCGGCCGCCTCGGCGCAGAAGCGAGCTCCCTGAAGAGCTAGCGGAGGGGAAAGCGCCGGTGTCAGCCCAGTTCACAGCCTGGGGGAGTTCAGCTGCGGCCTTTGATCATTCATTAACCCGGGGCCTTACCGAGCACGCGGCTCGCTGATAAGAGGGAGGCTAAAGGGGAATGCAAGTGAAAGGCGTCTCCCAAGGCCAGCGCCCTGAAGTTACCAGGATGAATGAGCCGAATTTGGGGGCCAGAGCCCAGCTGGGTCAATGGGCCGTAGCTCCCTGGGGTCAGTGGGGCCAGCCCCACAGCTCTCGGCCCCTGGAGCTGGCCTGGGATTGGGGCCTTCTCTCGCTCTGGCCGGTGGCATGGCAGCCCTGCTCCTCCTGAATCCCCCAAACTGCAGCCTCATGCTGCTTGGCACCGCTTGGGGGGGGCCGCTGGGCACAGCCCGTGGGGGGGCCGGCCGGGGGATGGGCTGGCTTCGGTGCGGAGGGCCCTGGCTGGCCGGGGATTGGCGTGCTGCATGGGTGCTAGAAGGTGGCCGAGCTGCCCTACCACAGGGCTGGCCTAAGGAGGGAAGCGGAGTGTGGTAATTAGTCGTCTATAACGACTCGCTCGTTAGCGCCTGTGACAGTCCGGGCCGGTCTGGGCACAGCTGAGGGCGTCTGCTCAGGGCGAATTGCTCAAATCCGGGGCTCCTTACAGCCCCCAGACTGGTGACCTTCCCAACGAGGCCACAACCAGTCCCACAGAGCGCTTCAGCTGCCTGCCTGAAGCCTCACGAGCAAAACCCCTCCGGCACCCCAGCAATATCCATGCCCCCGATGGCCCCGGGCCTCATACACCGGTGGGGGTCCTAGCAGCCAATCCCACCTACCCCGAACAAGTTCTGTCTGGTCCCAAGAAACCA
Source organism: Pelodiscus sinensis (assembly GCF_049634645.1). Lineage (NCBI taxonomy): Eukaryota > Metazoa > Chordata > Testudines > Trionychidae > Pelodiscus > Pelodiscus sinensis. The sequence continues at coordinate 8,522,174 of NW_027465849.1, read as the reverse complement.
GCCACAGATCCCTGGTCAATTTACCCTCTGGATCTTACCCACAAATCCCGCTGGGCCAATCCTTTAGCATCTAACAACTAAAGGCTTATTGCTACAAAAAAGAAAAGCCTGAGAGTAAGGTTATTAAAGTACAGTACGTTACATGCACCGAATCTCCCAGTCCTCGGTGCAGGCTCTAGCAGAGATGTTACAGCTGCTGGTTTAAAAGTCCTTGTTGCACATCCTAGGATCAGGATGGGTCCACAGGTCTTTCCGGCCCTTCAATCCCTGCAGTGCTGCCTCTGGGATGAAGTGCTGAGCTGAGAACCAAGATGGAATCCCCCACATGGCCTCTTTATCCCTCCTTCCTGCTCTCTTCTTGGCTGCAGCAGGTCACCTGGCTCACGGCCTATCCCTGTGTCCCCTGCTGGCAGCCCTCAGGTGTCAGCCCTCATCCCGAGGTGTGTCCTTGGCCCATTGAGAGCCATTGTCCCACAGGGCCTCGCTGATTAGCATGTCCATAGGCCGGGCCCTGCCCAATGCTCAAGCACATGCAGAGAGACTCCCAGCCTCCATACAGATCCCTGACTCCACACACAGACATTACACAGATCTATGAAGAGCAAATATAGAATCAGAAGAAAGTAGCTTTTGTTTGACCCCTCCCATGGCCCCTTTGTACCACGTTTGGGGCGAACACCCCCCCATGGGTGCAGCAGTGACCTGGCTGCTCCCGTCACAATCCAATAACGTGACAGCGCCCAAGGATCCTCTTTGGCCCGGCCGGCCCCCCGCCCCCTTGGCCAGGGTTTGCTCCGGGGTCGGGTTTCTCCTGGGCGCGCCCAGCGACACAGGGCCTGGCCAAGGGAGTTGTGTAAGGGCCCCTTTGTCCTGGCGTCGGGCGCTCCCTCCCGCTTCCTAAGCCGTAATCCGCCCCGCCCGGCAACCCTGCCGAGCAGGAAACGCGCCGCGCCGGCGAGCGGGGTGTGAGGGCGGGTCAGGCCTGGGGGGAGCCGCCTGCGGGCCGAGAAGACGCGAGCCCCTCGCAGGGCAGTGGCGGGACGATGGAGACCTCCCCGCGCGAGACACGAAGCAGGGGCCGATGGCAACGTGGACAGTAGCCATCGAACCCGCGAGACGGGTGCACGGCGCCAGCCTGGCCTGGCCAAAGCCGGAGCCGCCCAAGGGAATTCACCAGTACACAAGCGGGGCGCTTGGGGCCAGTCCTGCAGCCTCGGAGCTCGGCACCACGGCTCCTCCCTCGTGGTCAGCTCAATCGGCCACCAGATGGACTGGAGAGACTGGGGGGCTGTGAGACCCTCCGCAGGGGGGCGCAGACGCACACGGCCCTGGAGGGGGCAAGACCTTCGGCAGATTTCTTGTCTCCCCTTCTGAAAAAAGGGGGGTGCCAAGAAATGGGCGGGGAGCCGCCCGAGGGAGGCTGGCGTGCGTGCGATGGTTGGGGGCCGGGGGCTGGCGCGGTTGCAATATGGGGCCTCTCTCGGCCCCTCTCTCGCTGCGGATGCGCCCTGGGCTTGGAGGCGCTGTAGGAAGCAGGCTCGGTCCCGGAAGCAGAGCAGAAAGATGACAACTAGCCCGGCCGGCTGCTCAGGTTCGTTCCTAGCTCCCGCTCTGAGTCAATCAAGGCTCCGTTCCCTTGCCAGGCAGGCCCGGGGGGCTGGGTTCCAGCTCCGCGCCCAGGTGGCCTGCCTGTGTGGGCGAGGCGGAGCGATGGGCAGCCACGCTCCACGCCACGGAGCCCCCGATGCCGCAAGACGAGCGGTGGCCTGGGAAGGAAAATCCAGGGGCATCGCTGGGAGGCAGGGGCCTCGTTCCCAAGTCTTGGGCCGTGCGCTTTGCTGGGATTAGGAGACGCCGAGCAGTCGCTGGGAGTTCCCCGGACGGTTGTTTAAATAAATAAAGAGGAGGACCTGGGCGTGGATGGATGGACAGAGGGTTATGGCTGGGTGGAGGGATGGGTGGATGGTGGGGTGGGGATAGGTGGGTGGATGGATAGGTGGAGGGGTGTGTATGGGGATAGATGGGTAGATAAGGGTGTGAATGGGGATGGATGGATGGTTGTGGGGATAGATGGGTAGATAAGGGTGTGAATGGGGATGGATGGATGGTTGTGGGGATAGATGGGTAGATAAAGGTGGATGGATGGATGGAGGGGTGTAGGGATAGATGGGCAGATGGAGTGGATGGATGGATGGATGTTTGGGTGGAGAGATGGATGGGTATATATGGGGATAGATGGGTAGACAGAGGTGGATGGATGGATGGATGGACAGAGGGGTGTGTGGGGGTGTGACGTAGTGGGGGTACTTGCTGGGCTGTGGTGACCCCTGCTGTCTGGAGCAAGACCCAGCAGGGAAAACCTCGCTAGGCAGAGGTAATGCCAAACTTGTTGAACCAGTGGCCAGACACCCCCCATGGAGAGGAACAAAGGAAGGTGGAATGCTGCCCTGGCTGCGGGGGCAGGGCTGGAGGGGAATTTAGTTAGACTGTGGAAGAGCATGGAGGAGAGCCTAGGGGAAGGGGCTGGAGTTTAGGGGCCCAGTCTCCCCCATCTCAAGGGGGCCTGAGGCATCCTAGCCCAGTTCCTGTAACCAGATTACATCTGTGCTGCGCTGTGCTGGAGGAGCAATAAACCACCCTCAATTCCACTGGCTGGTGCAGTCTGTTTGTGCCATTTCGGGGTGCAGGAGACGGGGAACCCCCCACGCGCCGTCACAGGGGGGGCTAGAAGTTTAGACGGAGGGACGGACGGATGGAGGGTGTGTGTGGGGGTAGATGGGTAGATAGACGGAAGGAGGGATGTGTATGGGGGTAGATGGGTAGATAGGTGGAAGGAGGGATGGACGGAGGGGTGTGTGTGGGGATAGATGGGTAGATAGATGGAGGGACGGAGGGACGGAGGGGTGTGTGTGGGGGTAGATGGGTAGATAGAGGGAAGGAGGGATGGACGGAGGGGTGTGTGTAAGGGTAGATGGGTAGATAGACGGAAGAAGGGACAGAAGGAGGGATGTGTATGGGGGTAGATGGGTAGATAGATGGAAGGAGGGATGGATGGAGGGGTGTGTGTGGGGATAGATGGGTAGATAGATGGAGGGACGGAGGGACAGATGGAGAGGTGTGTGTGGGGATAGATAGGTAGATAGATGGAGGGAGGGACGGATGGAGGGGTGTGTAGGGGGTAGATGGGTAGATAGATGGAGGGAGGGACGGATGGAGGGGTGTGTAGGGGGTAGATGGGTAGATAGATGGAGGGACGGAGGGGCGTATGGGGGGTAGATGGGTAGATAGATGGAGGGACGGAGGGGCGTGTGGGGGGTAGATGGGTAGATAGATGGAGGGACAGAGGGGCATGTGGGGGGTAGATGGGTAGATAGATGGAGGGACGGAGGGGCGTGTGGGGGGTAGATGGGTAGATAGATGGAGGGACGGAGGGGCGTGTGGGGGGTAGATGGGTAGATAGATGGAGGGACGGAGGGGCGTGTGGGGGGTAGATGGGTACATAGATGGAGGGACGGAGGGGCATGTGGGGGGTAGATGGGTAGATAGATGGAGGGACGGAGGGGCATATGGGGGGGTAGATGGGTAGATAGATGGAGGGACGGAGGTGGGTGTGGGGGGTAGATGGGTAGATAGATGGAGGGACGGAGGGGCGTATGGGGGGTAGATGGGTAGATAGATGGAGGGACGGAGGGGCGTATGGGGGGTAGATGGGTAGATAGATGGAGGGATGGAGGGGCGTGTGGGGGGTAGATGGGTAGATAGATGGAGGGACGGAGGGGCGTGTGGGGGGTAGATGGGTAGATAGATGGAGGGACGGAGGGGCGTGTGGGGGGTAGATGGGTAGATAGATGGAGGGACAGAGGGGCGTGTGGGGGGTAGATGGGTAGATAGATGGAGGGACGGAGGGGCGTATGGAGGGTAGATGGGTAGATAGATGGAGGGACGGAGGGGCGTATGGGGGGTAGATGGGTAGATAGATGGAGGGACGGAGGGGCGTGTGGGGGGTAGATGGGTAGATAGATGGAGGGACGGAGGGGCGTATGGGGGGTAGATGGGTAGATAGATGGAGGGACGGAGGGGCGTGTGGGGGGTAGATGGGTAGATAGATGGGGGGACGGAGGGGCGTGTGGGGGGTAGATGGGTAGATAGATGGAGGGACGGAGGGGCGTGTGGGGGGTAGATGGGTAGATAGATGGAGGGACGGAGGGGCGTGTGGGGGGTAGATGGGTAGATAGATGGAGGGACAGAGGGGCGTGTGGGGGTAGATGGGTAGATAGATGGAGGGACGGAGGGGCGTGTGGGGGGTAGATGGGTAGATAGATGGAGGGAGGGACGGATGGAGGGGTGTGTGGGGGGTAGATGGGTAGATAGATGGGGGGACGGAGGGGCGTGTGGGGGGTAGATGGGTAGATAGATGGAGGGAGGGACGGATGGAGGGGTGTGTGGGGGGTAGATGGGTGGATAGATGGAGGGACGGAGGGGCGTGTGGGGGGTAGATGGGTAGATAGATGGAGGGACGGAGGGGTGTGTGGGGGGTAGATGGGTAGATAGATGGAGGGACGGAGGAGCGTATGGGGGGTAGATGGGTAGATAGATGGAGGGACGGAGGGGGGTGTGGGGGGTAGATGGGTAGATAGATGGGGGGACGGAGGGGCATGTGGGGGGTAGATGGGTAGATAGATGGAGGGAGGGACGGATGGAGGGGTGTGTGGGGGTAGATGGGTAGATAGATGGAGGGACGGAGGGGCGTGTGGGGGGTAGATGGGTAGATAGATGGAGGGACGGAGGGGCGTGTGGGGGGTAGATGGGTAGATAGATGGAGGGACGGAGGGGCGTGTGGGGAGACAGATGGGTAGATAGATGGAGGGACGGAGGGGCGTGTGGGGGGTAGATGGGTAGATAGAAGGAGGGACGGAGGGGCGTGTGGGGGGTAGATGGGTAGATAGATGGAGGGACAGAGGGGCGTGTGGGGGGTAGATGGGTAGATAGATGTAGGGACGGAGGGGCGTATGGGGGTAGATGGGTAGATAGATGGGGGGACGGAGGGGCGTGTGGGGGGTAGATGGGTAGATAGATGGAGGGACGGAGGGGCGTGTGGGGGGTAGATGGGTAGATAGATGGAGGGTCAGAGGGGCGTGTGGGGGGTAGATGGGTAGATAGATGGAGGGACGGAGGGGCCTGTGGGGAGACAGATGGGTAGATAGATGGGGGGACGGAGGGGCGTATGGGGGGTAGATGGGTAGATAGATGGAGGGACGGAGGGGCCTGTGGGGAGACAGATGGGTAGATAGATGGGGGGACGGAGGGGCGTATGGGGGGTAGATGGGTAGATAGATGGGGGGACGGAGGGGCGTGTGGGGGGTAGATGGGTAGATAGATGGAGGGACGGAGGGGCGTGTGGGGGTAGATGGGTAGATAGATGGGGGGACGGAGGGGCCTGTGGGGAGACAGATGGGTAGATAGATGGGGGATGGAGGGGCGTGTGGGGGGTAGATGGGTAGATAGATGGAGGGACGGAGGGGCGTGTGGGGGGTAGATGGGTAGATAGATGGAGGGACGGAGGGGCGTGTGGGGGGTAGATGGGTAGATAGATGGAGGGACGGAGGGGCGTGTGGGGGGTAGATGGGTAGATAGATGGGGGGACGGAGGGGCCTGTGGAGAGACAGATGGGTAGATAGATGGGGGGACGGAGGGGCGTGTGGGGGGTAGATGGGTAGATAGATGGGGGGACGGAGGGGCGTGTGGGGAGACAGATGGGTAGATAGATGGAGGGACGGAGGGGCGTGTGGGGAGACAGATGGGTAGATAGATGGAGGGACGGAGGGGCGTATGGGGGTAGATGGGTAGATAGATGGAGGGACGGAGGGGCGTATGGGGGTAGATGGGTAGATAGATGGAGGGACGGAGGGGCGTATGGGGGTAGATGGGTAGATAGATGGGGGGACGGAGGGGCGTGTGGGGGGTAGATGGGTAGATAGATGGGGGGGACGGAGGGGCGTGTGGGGGGTAGATGGGTAGATAGATGGGGGGACGGAGGGGCCTGTGGAGAGACAGATGGGTAGATAGATGGGGGGAAGGAGGGGCGTATGGGGGGTAGATGGGTAGATAGATGGAGGGACGGAGGGGCGTATGGGGGTAGATGGGTAGATAGATGGAGGGACGGAGGGGCGTATGGGGGTAGATGGGTAGATAGATGGGGGGACAGAGGGGCGTGTGGGGGGTAGATGGGTAGATAGATGGGGGGACGGAGGGGCGTGTAGGGGGTAGATGGGTAGATAGATGGGGGGACGGAGGGGCGTGTGGGGGGTAGATAGATGGAGGGACGGAGGGGCGTATGGGGAGACAGATGGGTAGATAGATGGAGGGACGGAGGGGCGTGTGGTGAGACAGATGGGTAGATAGATGGAGGGACGGAGGGGCGTGTGGGGGGTAGATGGGTAGATAGATGGGGGGACGGAGGGGCGTGTGGGGGATAGATGGGTAGATAGATGGGGGGACGGAGGGGCGTGTGGGGGGTAGATGGGTAGATAGATGGAGGGACGGAGGGGCGTGTGGGGGGTAGATGGGTAGATAGATGGAGGGACGGAGGGGCGTGTGGGGGGTAGATGGGTAGATAGATGGAGGGACGGAGGGGCGTGTGGGGGGTAGATGGGTAGATAGATGGGGGGACGGAGGGGCGTGTGGGGAGACAGATGGGTAGATAGATGGGGGGACGGAGGGGCGTGTGGGGAGACAGATGGGTAGATAGATGGGGGGACGGAGGGGCCTGTGGGGAGACAGATGGGTAGATAGGCGGAGGGAGGGATGGACGGGTGGACGGAAGGCGGGCGGTGCGGGGACAGCTGGCTGGCTACCGGCCAGAGGCGCTCTGGGGACGGCTGGGTGGGAGGAGCTCGGGACCCCACGGGGGCGGGACGCGGGTTACTGCCCCCAGCCAAGGCAGAAGTGGGTGGGGCGGGTGGCTGGTCCCCCCCCCAGCAGGGGGCACCTTGCCGGGCTGCTAGGCGGCACCGGCGCTGGACGGCCGCTCGGGGCGGCGCTAGAGCACGGCCCGTCGCTGCCCTGCGTTGCCGGGGCCCTCGCTCGCCCGGGGGCGTTTCCGACCGGTGGGGCCCGGGCACTGACCAAGCTGCGGCGTTGCGCAGGGACTGGGTGGGGCCGGCCGTGTGCCCCCCTGCCCTGTCGAGGGGCCTGCGCCCCAAGGCCCGGCAGCGGCGTCAGACGAGAGTTTCTAGCCCCAGTTCCGCAGCTGTCGGCCCCGTGGCCCCCCGGGGTCCGTCCTCACGTTGTACTTCCCCCTCGGCCTCCTGCTGGGCTCCAGCCTCGCCCGCCTCAGGTCTGTGCCTTTGGAGAGACCGGACGCAACACGCCCTGCCCCCGGCCCCAGAGATAAACACTCCAGAGCCAGGCTAAACATGCCGGAGCCAGGCCGGACACACTCCAGAGCCAGCTTAGACACTCCGGAGCCAGGCTGGACACACTCTGGAGCCAGCCTAGACACTCCAGAGCCAGGCTGGACACACTCTGGAGCCAGCCTAGACACTCCGGAGCCAGGCTACACAATCCGGAGCCAGGCTGAACACTCCAGAGCCAGGCTGGACACACTCCGGAGCCAGGCTGGACACACTCTGGAGCCAGCCTAGACACTCCAGAGCCAGGCTGGACACACTCTGGAGCCAGCCTAGACACTCCGGAGCCAGGCCGGACACACTCCAGAGCCAGCCTAGACACTCCAGAGCCAGGCTGGACAAACTCCAGAGCCAGCCTAGACACTCCGGAGCCAGGCTACACAATCCGGAGCCAGGCTGAACACTCCAGAGCCAGGCTGGACACGCTCTGGAGCCAGGCTGGACACGCTCCGGAGCCAGGCTGGACACGCTCCGGAGCCAGGCTGGACACGCTCCAGAGCCAGGCTGGACACACTCCAGAGCCAGGCTGGACACACTCCAGAGCCAGAGATCTTCCAACGCACATCTCCCCGGCACCAAAGGCATCCCCAACCAAGGAGTTAATGATTGGGCAGTACCAGCAGTGTTTGCCCAAGGGGTTATGCAAGGCAGGAGGCAGGGCCCAACCCGCCCGGGAGGAGATATATAGCGGAGCCGGCCAGGCTCTCTGGCGACAGGCGAGTGTCTCCGTGCACCATGGAGCTGGCCGGAGCCATCACCATCTTCCTGGGCATCTACTTGTCTTGCCTCCTGGTCATCTCGACCTGGAGGAAACACTCGCGCTACAAGAACCTGCCGCCCGGGCCCACCCCCCTCCCGCTGATCGGGAACTTCCTGCAGATCAAGATGGGGGACACCCTCAAGTCCCTGGAGAGGGTGAGTCCCGGCCACCGGGGACCAGGGACACTGGGGGGGGGGGGGGTCCGAATTGCCAGGGGGGGCCAGGGCCAGCGAGGGGGAGGCCGGGTGGGGGAGGACTGGCTGGATGTTTTGCAAAGGGCCTCGAGCGAGTCCAACTCGGCACAAACCGTGGGGGCCGGAGAGAGCGGCCCCCCTCCAGGGCGGGGCCACGGGGTCCCTGTGGGGGGCTGCCCGAAAACAGCCGCTCAGTGTGTGGCCCAGCAAGGCCCCCCCAGGAATCTTACGTGCTAGGAAAGGGGCGGAGAAGACCCCGCACGGCCACCCCCTGCCTCCGGCCCTGCACGGCCACCCCCTGCCACCAGCCCCGCACGGCCACCCCCTGCCTCCGGCCCTGCACGGCCACCCCCTGCCACCAGCCCCACACGGCCACCCCCTGCCACCAGCCCCACATGGCCACCCCCTGCCTCCGGCCCCGCACGGCCACCCCCTGCCACCCGCCCTGCACGGCCACCCCCTGTCGCCAACCCCGCACGGCCACCCCCTGCCCCCGGCCCCTCATGGCCACCCCCTGCCCCCAGCCCCGCACGGCCAGCCGCTACCTCCGGCCCTGCACGGCCACCCCCTGCCCCCGGCCCCGCACGGCCACCCCCTGTCGCCAACCCCGCACGGCCACCCCCTGCCTCCGGCCCCGCACGGCCACCCCCTGTCGCCAACCCCACACAGCCACCCCCTGCCCCCAGCCCCGCATGGCCACCCCCTGTCGCCAACCCCGCACGGCCACCCCCTGCCCCCGGCCCCTCATGGCCACCCCCTGCCTCCGGCCCCGCACGGCCACCCCCTGCCCCCGGCCCCGCACGGCCACCCCCTGTCGCCAACCCCGCACGGCCATCCCCTGCCACCCGCCCCGCACGGCCACCCCCTGTCGCCAACCCCGCACGGCCACCCCCTGCCCCCGGCCCCTCATGGCCACCCCCTGCCCCCAGCCCCGCACGGCCAGCCGCTACCTCCGGCCCTGCTCTGCCACCCCCTGCCGCTGGTCCTGGGGCACCGCTCCCCCCGTGGGTGTTGCTGGGCTAAACATGGCTCCCCGTGGACTTCGCGCGCCTGGACCTTGGAGCAGTGGCTGGGGCAGGTCCAACCCCGCCTGGGACTCTGAGGCACCGAGCATCGCGCCCGCCCCAGGCTCCCACCCACGGCATGGCCAGGGCGTTCCCAGGAGGGGGGCGAAGGCCAGCCCTGTCGCGCACACGCTGCCGAGAGCCGCCCGTCCCCGGGCGATCCCTGGCTGGGACATCCCTGGCGTTACTGCCAGAGAGCGGGTCTGGGGCCGGCTACTGGGGGGGACGATTGTCTTGGGAGGTCTGTCTGTCTGTCTGTCCCCCTGGGCACAGGCCAGTTAGCTCTCCTTCCATACCCTGTTCACCTCCCCTCTGCCTGTCCCTGCGCACCCCGTCCATCTACCTGTCTCTGAACACCCCATCCGTCTGCCTGTCTGCCTTTCCCTGGACACCCCGTGTGTCTGTCTGCCAACCCCCACGCACCCCTTCCGTCTGCCTATCCCCCTACACCCTGTGTGTCTGTCTGCAAACCCCCACGCACCCCTTCCGTCTGCCTATCCCCCTACACCCTGTGTGTCTGTCTGCCAACCCCCACGCACCCCTTCTGTCTGCCTATCCCCCTACATCCTGTGTGTCTGTCTGCCAACCCCCACGCACCCCTTCTGTCTGCCTATCCCCCTACATCCTGTGTGTCTGTCTGCCAACCCCCACGCACCCCGTCCGTCTGCCTATCCCCCTACACCCTGTGTGTCTGTCTGCCAACCCCCACGCACCCCGTCCGACTGCCTATCCCCCTACACCCTGTGTGTCTGTCTGCCAACCCCCACGCACCCCGTCCATCTGCCTACCTCCTTACACCCCGTCTGTCTGCCTGTTTGCCTACCCCCGCATACCCTAACCCTCTGTCTGTCTGTCTACCCCCATGTACCCCATCCGTCTGTCCGCCTGTTCTCATGTGCCTTGTCTGTCTATCTGTCCACATATCTCCATACACCATGTCTGCCTGTCTGTCTACCCCACGCACCCTGTCTTTCTGCCTACCCCTACGCACCACATCTGTCTGCCTGTCTGCCTAGCCCTGTACACCCCATCCGTCTGTCTGCCTATTCACATATCTCCATACACTGCGTTTGCCTGTCTGCCTGTGACGGCGAGTCGGGGTCCCTCCGATCCTGCACCCCCGTAGCAGCAAGAACAGACTCTACCAGCCGGTAGAACAGGGAGGGTTTATTGCTTCTCCCGGATACAGCCCAGCACAGACGTGATGTGTCTAACGGAGTCTGGGCCAGGATGCCTCAGACCCCTTGAGATGGAGCCCTGGGCCCCTAGATTCCAGCCCCCTCCTTAGACTGGCTCCTTCATGCCCAAGACAGATTCTTCCCCCGAAAACACTCACTTCCTAGTTCCCTCGCTGCCCTCAACCGGTCAGACGGGTCGGGTCTTAGGCAGCCCACCTGCTGGGCTGTGCTCCGGACACCGGCCAGTAGGGGTCGCCCACAGCCCTAGCATAGCGACCAGCAAGGTACTGACACTACATCCCACTGCCTAGCCCGTACACTGCATCTGCCTGTCGGCCTGTTTGTACACCCCGTCTGCCTGTACTCTTACACACTTAGCTAGCGATCAGCTCACCAACGCCTCTGTCTAGTTGTGCATCAATCGCCGGAGGTACCCGCCTGGCTACTGTGAATCCCAAGCAGACCAGGGTCCAAGCCCCTGGTCCTCAAAGGGCTCCCAGCCCCCGGGGACAGAAGGGCGCCCCCTGCTGGTCCTTTGCCGTGTCAACTGCTTGACAACAGAGTTTGCGTTTCCAAGTTTCCCGACTCCTTCCCCGCGGTGTGTCTGTCCAGCGCCTGGCGCGGCTCCAGCGATGTGGGCGTGGGTGCCACTGCAGCACAGACCAGAAAGGGGACTCGCCTGGCAGAGATTGCCAGGGAAAGGTTTCCCACCAGAACACCGTGTTTTCAAGCAAACAAAATTGTTTGTGGCCAGGTCTGCTTCCCTAGAATGGTCCAGTACAGGGCTGGGGCAAGAAACCCAACGTTTCAAAGGTTGGGTTTCCAGAACGTCCCCCCCCAGACTCACAAGAGCACAAACACACAGCTTTCGCGTGTCGGTTTGCAGCCAGTCTGCATGTTTGGCAGCTCTTTTCCCCACAATTCCCCTTCAAGCCCAGAATGTGTCTGGTTTCCGCTCAGCTTCTTGCTGCTTTTTGGCAGGGTTTTTTGGGGGCGGGAGGGGAGGCGGAATTTTTGGGTGCCCAATCCCAGCACAAAGGGTGGGTTTGGGATTCGGCATTTTGCTTGGATTTTCCCCACCCCCCTTTGCTCCCCTGTGCTGTGCAGCTGCGGGACCAGTACGGCCCGGTGTTCACGGTGTATTTCGGGTCCAAGCCCATCGTGGTGCTGTGTGGTCACGAGGCGGTGAAGGAAGCCCTGGTGGACCAGGCGGAGGAGTTCAGCGGCAGAGGCGCCATGCCGACGGTGGAGAAGAACTTTCAGGGCCATGGTGAGACACGGGCATCGTGCACTACACCCCCCCCGCTCCGGAAGGGCTGGGTCCCGGCCGGCCGAAATGCAGAGTTCCACCGACTTCCGTGGGATGCCGCCGCCGGCTCGGGCCACGTCGAGCTTTTGTTAACAGGACACCCCTGCCTGTAGGACTTCTTGGGGGTGTGGAAGAAAAAAGAGCCCCCCTCAAAGGTCCCCCCGGCCCAGGTGTACAGCTGGGCATGTTTCATGGTGGGGTCCCCCACAGAGACCCCCCGGCCCAGGTGTACAGCTGGGCATGTTTCATGGTGGGGTCCCCCACAGAGACCCCCCGGCCCAGGTGTACAGCGGTGCATGTTTCACGGGGGGATCCTCCTTGCACGGCCCTGTGACCCCCTTGAACCTCCAGATTCACCGCCCCAGCTGGCTGACGCAAACCAGCCCCGCGCCCAATTTAACCGTCCGGCACGGTTGGGTTGGTGCATGTGGCACCGCCAGCTGGGGGCGGGGAACTGACCCCTAGCTACTGCGGGAGCCCTTGCCCCGACTCGGTTGCCATCTTCCTTCCTGGCCTGAAAACGTGCCTCCCCAGGGGTGGTCTTCGCCAACGGGGAGCGGTGGCGCCAGCTGCGCCGGTTCTCCCTCACCGTGCTGCGCAACTTCGGCATGGGGAAGCGGTCCATCGAGGAGCGCATCCGGGAGGAGGCCCAGTACCTGCTGGAGGCCTTTAGAAATACTAAAGGTGACTGCGCCGGGCGCTCCGCCCGCCGGGGGACGTGCTCCCCTGGCAATTGAAATGGGGGGGGAGAGAATTTACAAGGACAGGGTGTGGGAGGCGGTGGGAACTCGGGAAGAGTCCAGAGCACGGGGCGTGGGAGGTGAGAACTCGAGACGAGTCCGGAGCACGGGGCGTGGGAGGCGGTGGGAACTCGAGACGAGTCCGGAGCACGGGGCGTGGGAGGCGGTGGGAACTCGAGACGAGTCCGGAGCACGGGGCGTGGGAGGCGGTGGGAACTCGAGAAGAGTCCGGAGCACGGGGCGTGGGAGGCGGTGGGAACTCGAGACGAGTCCGGAGCACGGGGCGTGGGAGGCGGTGGGAACTCGAGACGAGTCCGGAGCAGGGGCCTGGGAGGCGGTGGGAACTCGAGACGAGTCCGGAGCACGGGGCGTGGGAGGCGGTGGGAACTCGAGAAGAGTCCGGAGCACGGGGCGTGGGAGGCGGTGGGAACTCGAGACGAGTCCGGAGCACGGGGCGTGGGAGGCGGTGGGAACTCGAGACGAGGCCGGAGCACGGGGCGTGGGAGGCGGTGGGAACTTGAGAAGAGTGAGGAGCACGGGGCGTGGGAGGCGGTGGGAACTCGAGAAGAGTCCGGAGCACGGGGCGTGGGAGGCGGTGGGAACTCGAGACGAGTCCGGAGCAGGGGCCTGGGAGGCGGTGGGAACTCGAGAAGAGTCCGGAGCACGGGGCGTGGGAGGCGGTGGGAACTCGAGACGAGTCCGGAGCACGGGGCGTGGAAGGCGGTGGGAACTCGAGAAGAGTCCGGAGCACGGGGCGTGGGAGGCGGTGGGAACTCGAGACGAGTCCGGAGCAGGGGCCTGGGAGGCGGTGGGAACTCGAGAAGAGTCCGGAGCATGGGGCGTGGGAGGCGGTGGGAACTCGAGACGAGTCCGGAGCACGGGGCGTGGAAGGCGGTGGGAACTCGAGAAGAGTCCGGAGCACGGGGCGTGGGAGGTGGTGGGAACTCGAGACGAGTCCGGAGCACGGAGCGTGGGAGGCGGTGGGAACTCGAGAAGAGTCCAGAGCACGGGGCGTGGGAGGCGGTGGGAACTCGAGAAGAGTCCGGAGCACGGGGCCTCACCCCGAGGGTCTCTTTCCTTCTCCCTCCCATGCTAGCGGAACCGTTTGACCCGACCTACTTCTTGAGCCGGGCTGTGTCCAACGTCATCTGCTCCATCGTCTTTGGCAACCGCTTCGACTACGAAGACAAGGAATTCCTGTCGCTGCTGCAGATGATGAACGAAAGCTTTCGGGAGATCAGCACGCCCTGGTCCCAGGTATGTTCCGCTCAAGACAAAACCCTGGGGATTTTCACTGCACGTGGGTGACTGTAGAGAACTGTGCTGAGGCACCAGAGCAAATACAGAGTAATTCTAGGGACTTCAGTGAAGGTACTCCAGAGTCACACTGACTTGACTCCAGATTCATAAAGGCTTGACTCCGGATTCACACCGGCGTGACTTGGGATTCATATGGGCGTGACTCCAGTTTCACACTGAATTGGCACTGGCGTGACTCCGGATTCACACCAGCAAGACTGGCAGTCTGGCTCTGGGGATGCACCAAAAGTCGTTCTCTGTGCGTCCCGTTTCTCTCTCCAGTTCTATGACATGTATTCGAGTTTCCTCAAATATTTCCCCGGCCCGCACACGAAAATCTACCACATCCTGGAAGACATGCGGAAGTTTATCGCGAAGCGAGTGAAGCAGAACCAAGCGACGCTGGATTCCAGTTCCCCCCGGGATTTTATCGACTGCTTCCTGATCCAGATGGAAAAGGTGGGGCGCCGGGGGGCTGGGAGCCGGGGCCGGGCTGGGGTGAGGTCTGAACAGACAGAGCCCGGGACCCCCCCGAGGCATGTGCATGAGAACCCTGCAACCGCAGCAGCGGGTCTGAGCGACGCGGTGGAAATGGCCCGGCTGATCTTTCGATTTTCTCCCCTGCAAGGAAAAGCAAAACCCGGCCAGCGAATTTAACATCAAGAACCTGGAACTCACCACACTCAACCTGTTCTTCGCCGGGACCGAGACGGTCAGCTCCACCCTGAGATACGGCTTCCTGCTGCTGATGAAACACCCCGACGTCCTAGGTAACCACGGCCAGCGAACGGAGCCCCAGGGTCCCACCCGGTGAGACGTGTCCTGTGGGGAGAGCCGGAAAAAGGCTGGTGCCCTGCGTTCGGGGCGTCTCCACCGCCTGTGTGACAGACCGGGCTGTGTCCGCTCAGGGCGAATTGCTCAAATCCGGGGCTCCTTACAGCCCCAGACTGGTGACCTCTCCACACAGGCCACACACCAGTCCCACAGAGCACTCCAGCAGCCTGCCTGAAGCCTCCCGAGCAAAACCCCTCCGACACCCCAGCAATATCCGTGCCCCAGATGGCCCCGGGCCTATACACAGGTGGGGGGTCCTAGCACCCAATCCCACCTACCCCGAACAAGTTCTGTCCGGTTCCAAGAAACCAGCCACAGATCCCTGGTCAATTTACCCTCTGGACCTTACCCACAAATCACGCTGGGCCAGTCCTTTAGCATCTAACATCTACAAGAAAGAAAAGCCTGAGAGTGAGGTTGTTAAAGGATAGTACGTTACCTGCACCGAATCTCCCAGTCCTCGATGCAGGCTCTAGCAGAGATGTTGCAGCTGCTGGTTTAAAAGTTCTTGTTGCACATCCTAGAATCAGGATGGGTCCACGGGTCTTTCTGGCTCTTCGATTCCTGCAGTGCTGCCTCTGGGATGAAGGGCTGAGCTGAGGACCAAGATGGAATCCCCCACATGGCCTATTTGTCCCTCCTTCCTGGCCTCTTTTTGGCTATCGCAGGTCACCTGGTCCACGGCTTATTCCTGTGTCCCCTGCTGGTAGCCCTTAGGTCTGAGTCAGCCTCATCCTTGAGGTGTGTCCTTGGCCCATTGAGAGCCATTGTCCCACAGGGCCTCGCTGATTAGCATGTCCATAGGCCGGGCCCTGCCCAATGCTCAGCCACATGCAGGGAAATATTCAGTGTCCATACAAGTCCATGCTCATAATTGCACACACAGACATTCTACACACACATGACCAGCGCACACAGGATCAGCAGACAGGGAGCTTCTATTCAACACCCCACATGGCCCCCCTTTATACTATTTTCTGGGGCCAACACCCCCACCTATGGGTGCAGCAGCGATCTGGCTGCTCCCCTCAGAATGCGGTAATGTGACAGCCTGCTGAGCCCAGAGCCGGGCAGAGCGAGACCGGGACTCCCTTCGGAAGGCTGGAATTGAGCCCAGAGCGTTTGGGACTCTGCTAGGATTTTAGTCCTCCTCTCTGTGGCCACTGGAGCCGGGCGACAAGGGTCTCGTGGACGCCGGCCGGGCGGGGCTGGCCATCCCCGTCTCCTGTGCAGCGCCTCTCATCGGCCGCGCCCCAAGGGCTTGGCACAGGAGGCCAGTGCCCTTATAGGGAAACTGAGGCATGGGGTGGGGGAAGTGGGAAGAGGCGCGGGGCGGGGAAGGGGGATTTCCAAGCCGCGTGCGGCCCGGCGGGGTGAGCTCTGGCGGTGTCGTGGGCAGGGAAGCTGCAGGAGGAGATCGAGCAGGTGATCGGGCGGAACCGCACCCCGGCCATCGAGGACCGGAGCCAGATGCCCTACACCGACGCCGTCATCCACGAGATCCAGCGGGTCAGCGACTTGATCCCCATGGACGTGCCCCACCGCGTGACCCGGGACACCCAGTTCAGAGGCTACACCATCCCCGAGGTGGGCGGTGCGCAGGGGGGCGGAGGGTGGGGGTTGGGGGCACAGGGGGCGGAGGGTAGGGGTTGGAGGCACGGGGGGCGGAGGGTGGGGGTTGGGGGCACGGGGGACGGAGGTTGGGGGTGTGCAGGAGGGGCGGAGGTTGGGGGTTGGGGGCACGGAGGGTGTGGAGGGTGGGGGTTGGGGGCACAGGGGGTGGAGGATGGCGGTGTGCGGGAGGGGCGGAGGGTGGGGGTTGGGGGCACGGGGGGGCGGAGGTTGGGGGTGTGCAGGAGTGCGGAGGGTGGGGGTTGGGGGCACGGGGGGCGGAGGTTGGGGGGGTGCGGGGGTGCGGAGGGTGGGGGTTGGGGGCACGGGGGGCGGAGGATGGGGGTGTGCAGGGGGGCGGAGGGTGGGGGTTGGGGGCACGGGGGGCGGAGGTTGGGGGTGTGCGGGGGTGCGGAGGGTGGGGGTTGGGGGCACGGGGGGCGGAGGATGGGGGTGTGCAGGGGGGCGGAGGGTGGGGGTTGGGGGCACGGGGGGCAGAGGTTGGGGGTGTGCGGGGGTGCAGAGGGTGGGGGTTGGGGCACGGGGGGCGGAGGAGGGGGCGGGAAGAGCCCGGGGCAGGTGCAGCTGGTGGGAACAGGCTCGGTGGCGCTGGGGGGCCGGGCAGGGCGGGTGCCAGGGTGCAGGGGGGGGGGGCCCAGGGGGCGGGCCAGGCTGGCTCATGCTCAGCACCTCGCGCTCCCCCCAGGGCACCGAGATCTACCCCATGCTGAGCTCCGTCCTGCACGACCCCAGCAAGTTCCAAAACCCCCAGAGCTTCAACCCCGGCAACTTCCTGACGGAGCAGGGCCGCTTCCGCAAGAACGAGGCCTTCGTGCCCTTCTCCTCAGGTACCCCCGGCGCCCGCCCGCCCCGGGCTCTGTCCGTCCCCGCCCAGCCGCTCCTCAGCCCCATGGCTGGCTGGCTGTCCGGCCGTCTGTCTGTCTGTCTGTCCGTCCGTCCGTCCCCGCCCAGCCGCTCCTCAGCCCCATGGCTGGCTGGCTGTCCGGCCGTCTGTCTGTCTGTCTGTCCGTCCCCGCCCAGGCACTCCTCAGCCCCATGGCTGGCTGGCTGTCCGGCCGTCTGTCTGTCTGTCCGTCCCCGCCCAACCACTCCTCAGCCCCATGGCTGGCTGGCTGTCCGGCCGTCTGTCTGTCTGTCTGTCTGTCTGTCTGTCCGTCCCCGCCCAGCCACTCCTCAGCCCCATGGATGGCTGGCTGTCCGGCCGTCTGTCTGTCTGTCTGTCTGTCTGTCCGTCCCCGCCCAGCCACTCCTCAGCCCCATGGCTGGCTGGCTGTCCGGCCGTCTGTCTGTCTGTCTGTCTGTCTGTCCGTCCGTCCCCGCCCAACCACTCCTCAGCCCCATGGCTGGCTGGCTGTCTGGCCGTCTGTCTGTCTGTCTGTCTGTCCGTCCCCGCCCAGCCACTCCTCAGCCCCATGGATGGCTGGCTGTCCGGCCGTCTGTCTGTCTGTCTGTCCGTCCCCGCCCAGCCACTCCTCAGCCCCATGGCTGGCTGGCTGTCCGGCCGTCTGTCCCCGCGCTCAGCCACTCCTCAGCCACAGGGCTCTGTCTGCCTGTCTCTCCGTCCATCTTTGTGCGGCTGCTCCTCAGCCACGTCTGTCTGTCCCAGCGCGGCCACTCCTCAGCCACGAAGCTGTCTGTCTGTCCATCTGTCCCCGCGCCTTGCCACTCCTAAGCCACGCAGCTGTCTGTCTGTCCATCTGTCCCCGCGCCTTGCCATTCCTAAGCCATGTGGCTCTGTCTGTCCGTCCGTCCGTCCCCTCGTGCACTGCAGCCCCTAACCCACACTCCTGGTCCGTCTGTCTGTCCCCCCACTCCCCTCCACCTTGCCAGTCCTGCTCTGTCTCAGTCTGGTCCCCCACAGGCGCTGGGACCCCGATAACGCTGCCCAGCTCGACTCCTGTCCCCTCGAGCCGGGGAGCCGCCCGCCTGCTCCGTGCAAGAGCCGGCCCCCCCGGCAGGTGCCCTCCTTGGCCGGGTGTGGCTCACCCCCCCACACTGTCCCCGCAGGGAAGCGGATCTGCCTGGGCGAGGCGCTGGCCCGCATGGAGCTCTTCCTCTTCCTCACCACCATCCTGCAGCGCTTCGCCCTGACGCCCCTGCAGCCCCCGGAGCAGATCGACACCACGCCCCAGGAGAGCGGCTTTGCCAAGATCCCCCCCTTCTACCAGCTCCGCATGGTCCCGTGCTGACGGGCGCCCTGTCCCCCTGCGCTTGCTTCGCCGTCGCTTCCAGTCCCCCATCCTGCACCGCCCGGGAGAGCAGGGAAGAGCCCGGCCCCTCAACCGCCCCACAGCCTGGGCACGGGGGGAGTTCAGGGCCCTCCCCCAGCCCACGGAGCAGGGATCTTGTGTCAGCGCAGGCCACACTCAACGGCTCTGTGGTTTGGGGGCCGGGTGGGAGGGGGACGTGCGAAATCCACCCACCTGGGTGCAGGAAAACATCTGTCCCGTGGCCGGCACGCTCAGTGCCCGCATGGCAGATGGCATGTGCCTGCCAACTCCTACACTGCCCCGCTTGCGCCTGCCATGTTCCCTTGAATTTTTCCACCCTTGTGCGGAATAAATTTTGTGCAGCGCACCGGGGCATGTGTGGATGTGCACCACCCATAGGAACACACGCTGCCGGCTGTGAGCTCTGCTAATCAGCTGGGTGGCCCTGACTCTCTCCTGGGTGGCCCCCCAAGGACTCAGCCCACAGGCCCCACTGCTAGCAGGGGCCCCGTTGTCCCCACGCTCTTGGCCTGAGAGTTGAACTCCATTTCCACCCACTGCTGGCGCTGGACCCAAGGAGATGCTCCCACGCCAGGGCACCGGCCTGGTCTGGGACGTTGCTGTGACCCCGAGCTGGGCGTGCGGCCCTGCCTGTCTCCTCCCGGGCAAGGCAAGCGGATTTTACGCGGCCTTATTTTTTCATTCGGTCTCCCCCCCCACCTGCCGCTTGCAACTATTTCCGCACTGAGCTGTCTACAGACAATAAAACACGAGCTGGGTGCTCTGGAGAGCAGCTTCGGGTGCTGGCTAGTTCTTGCCTCGTGCTCCGCAGTCGGTGGAGAGCTGGATACGGGGCCGGATCACAGGGGGGTTGGGGGGACCCATTGCTCCACCTGTCCATCCCCCCATCTCTCTGCCTCTGGCCTCAGACACCCCCTCTAGCTAGCTGGGTCTGGGGGGCACCTGCTTTCCCACTGCCCCTCATGCCCAAACCAGCCCCGTGCACCACGTTCTCCGGGCGTTGCAACATCGAACCCCTCACGGACCCTGAATCACATTTTCCGAGGGGATTTCGAAATGCACCAACTCCCAGATCCCTGTCGAGCCCGGCCCTTTGTTCCTGGGACAATGCCGGTTTATGTAATCGCCCGCAGTGTTTGCCTTCTCCGTGGCCGCCTCCCTCGGGGGCTAAGCCGCTGAGCTGACATGAAGCCCATTCACGTTCGCCGAGGCTTTTCTTCTCCATCCGCGCTCAGGTTTCTCACTTTTCTGCTCCCTTGCCAAGGGCTTGGCGGGCCCCACGCAAACCTGCCCGCCCAGTGCTGGTAAACAGCCACCGTGCCAGCCTGTTATGCAACCGCCGGCCCGCCCTGCAGTGTGGACCGGGCTGCAGCAGGTGGAATTTTCCAGCCTCCTGAGAGGGCTCAAGTGCCAACGCGGCAGCCTCACAATGCGGCGCCCGGCCTGACGGGCCCTGATCTCAGCCGGGGTCTGGGTGGCACCAGGACGGATGGGCCCTGATCTCGGCCGGGGTCTGGGTGGCACCAGGACCGAAGGGCCCTGATCTCGGCCGGGGTCTGGGTGGCACCAGGACCGAAGGGCCCTGATCTCTGCTGTCACGTTATTGGATTTTGAGGGGAGCAGCCAGATCACTGCTGCACCCTTGAGGGGTGTTGGCCCCTTTGTGCCACTTCTGGGGCCAACAACTGTGACAGACCGGGCCGTGTCTGGGCACAGCTGAGGGCGTCCGCTCAGGGCGAATTGCTCAAATCCGGGGCTCCTTACAGCCCCAGACTGGTGACCTCTCCACACAGGCCACACACCAGTCCCACAGAGCGCTTCAGCAGCCTGCCTGAAGCCTCCCGAGCAAAACCCCCCTGACACCCCAGCAATATCCGTGCCCCAGATGGCCCCGGGCCTCACACACAGGTGGGGGGTCCTAGCACCCAATCCCACCTACCCCGAACAAGTTCTGTCCGGTTCCAAGAAACCAGCCACAGATCCCTGGTCAATTTACCCTCTGGACCTTACCCACAAATCACACTGGGCCAATCCTCTAGCATCTAACATCTACAAGAAAGAAAAGCCTGAGAGTGAGGTTGTTAAAGGATAGTACGTTACCTGCACCGAATCTCCCAGTTCTCCATGCAGGCTCTAGCAGAGATGTTACAGCTGCTGGCCTAAGAGTCCTTGCTGCGCATCCTAGGATCAGGATGGGTTCACAGGTCTTTCCGGCTCTTCGATCCCTGCACTGCTGCCTCTGGGATGAAGTGCTGAGCTGAAGACCAAGATGGAGTCAGCCACATGGCCTATTTATCCCTCCTTCCTGCTCTCTTCTTGGCTGCAGCAGGTCACCTGGCCTGTGGCCTATCCCTGTGTTCCCTGCGGAGAGCCAGCCCCGGCTCGCTGCTGCAGCAGACCCCAAGGGCCCCGGGCTCTTCCCCGAGGTGGCTACCTCCGGAAGGGACCGCTCCAGGCCAATGGGGCAGGGGGCAGGGGGCAGGCAGGAGGAAGGGACTCGCGCGGCACAGGAAGAGGTGGGGGAGGGACGCAGGGTTGCAGCCCCCACCCCAGATTTCTGGGCAGGATCCGACCTGAGCGTGGGCAGCCCCCCCGTGTCCCCCGGCTGCAGCGTGGGCAGGAAGTGGTTAAGCCCCAGGCTGCCTGGTGCACCAGAGCCCAGGGAATCCGTCTGCCGGGGTGTCAGTGAACCCAGCCCAAGAGGTGGCTCAGCAGGGGAAGGGGCCTGGGAGCAGGACCTGGGGGGGGGGGGGGGCAGCGGGCGAGGAGGGGGCTAAGCCCCTGCCCGGGGGGCTGCTGCGGATCCTGCAGGGTGGGGTGCGAACAGGACGGAAACAGCGTCCTCCTGCCACTGCAGAGCTTAGCAGGGAGGTGGAGAATCTTCCCCAGGCCAGTGCAGTGTGGGGCTTTGACACACGCGGGGCCGGAGGACTTGAGCTTGCCCTGGGGGCCAGCCCAGCCAGGGCAGTGGGGGAGGAAGAAGCCGGCCAGCCAGGCTGTTGTGAGCTAAATGATCCGACCCGGGGTGATTCTCCGCCCAGCGCCGGGAGGGGGAGATGTGGGGGGGGGGGGCAGAGGGGCACAGCAGGGGAGGATGGGAAGAGGGGAAGCATGTCAAGGGGGCAGCGGGCAGCCAGGGCTGGCGGGGAACGGGGCGGCGGGGGGAGCTGGCTAAGGGGGGGAGCAGCCGACCCCACACACGGCAGCTTTGCCCCAGAAGCAGCCTTGCGCAGTTACCCCAACTTCAGCCGGCCTCTGGCGAGCCAGGATCTGGCCGGGAGCAGCCCCCCAGCGTGGCCGGGCGGGGAGGCAAAAACCGGGACAACCGGCCCATTTCTTTCAAGACGCAGGAGGGCCGAAATGCGGGACGGTCCCTTCCGAAGCAGGACAGCGGGCGGCTCGAGGCTTCCAGCTGGCGGCCGGCGGAGTCGCCCCCGGAGTCAAGTGGCTGCGTCGCGCGGACGCCCGGTGTGGCGCTGAACCAGCCCTGCCCCCACGCAGGCCGTGGGCCGGCCACCGGGCCCCGCGCTCGGCGCTGCACAAACCCAGCCGCGAATCCTCGGCCCCGAGGCCTGCAGTCCAGGGCGTGAGACGCACATGCGGGAAATTTTGCGCCTGTCACGGGGCTCTCCCCTCCCGCCGCCGGGCCAGCTGCTCCCAAGCCGATTAGCGACCCGGCATGGAAACCGAACCCTGTTTACCTGGCAGGGTTTCCGGATGCCACGGACGGCCCCGTCTCCCCTTACCATCCCGCCGGCATATAACCGCCGAGCGGGCGCCCACGAGGGGCCGTTCCCTGCCAGGTGCCATGGAGCTGGGGGCAGCCGCGACCGTGTTCCTGGCGCTCTGCCTCTCCTGCCTGGCGCTGCTTTCTGCGTGGAAGCGGCTGCACCAGGGCGGGACGCTGCCCCCCGGGCCGACCCCCCTGCCCTTCGTCGGCAACTTGCTGCAGCTCAAGACGGACGAAATCTTCAAGTCGTTCCTGGTGGTGAGTGGGGCCCCGGGGCCGCGGGGTGAAGGTCACGGGATGCTCGTTAATCTCTCCAGCACCCACCTCGCCCTGCTCCTGGGCTCTCCTGCGGCTCCGTGACTGTGCTGTGTGGGCAGGGTCCCACGCGGGCCAGGAGTGGACTGGGGCAAGGGGCCGCTCAGGCTCGGATTTAGGCAGGTGCAGGTGCTTCTCCCCATGTTGCAGAAGGGGAAACTGAGTCACAGACGGAGCAGAAGCGACTCATCTGTTCTCCGGAGTGGCAGGGGAAGTGTGGCCTAAGGGTGAGGGTGGGTACCTGAGCTGGGAGCAGTCCAGGTGCAGTTCTTGGCTCTGCTGCAGTCTTCCCAGATGACCTTGGAGGAGGTGCCGTGCCTCAGTTTCCCCAGCCATAAAATGGGATTGAGAGCTGGGCTGCTGGCTCCATGAACCACTCCCCCCTCCCCACCCTGGCTACACTGGCTCAGGATTGGTCCCCTCGCCTGCCCATCCCTGGGGCGGCCCCTCGGCACGAGCACGGAGCTGGCAACGTGACCCCCCTCCCGGCCTCCTTGCTGGGCTCTGCGCTGCAGCTGCGGGAGCAGTACGGGCCGGTGTTCTCCGTCTCCCTGGGCCCGCGGCGGGTGGTGGTGCTGTGCGGGCACGAGGCGGTGAAGGAGGCCCTGGTGGACCACGCCGAGGCGTTCAGCGGCAGAGGGGAGATGGCCTCCATCGACCGCAACTTCAACGGCTTCGGTGAGTGCCGGGGGGCGGCGGCTGAGACCCACCGAGCTCCACGCAGCTCACGGCGCATGGGAGGTTACCCGGGTGAATCAGCAGGGGGCGCTCTCCCCTGCAGGCAGGGCTGGCCCAGGGTGACACTAGGGGGTGCTGTGGGGCAGGGAGCTGTGCAGGGGGACTCAGCAGGGGGCGCTGTGGTGCAAGAAGTGAGGCGGTCAGCAGGGGGCGCTCTCCCCTGGCAGGCGAGGCTGGCCCCAGGGGGCGCTGTGGGGCAGGGTGGGCGCTCAGCAGGGGGCGCTCTCCCCTGGCAGGCGAGGCTGGCCCCAGGGGGCGCTGTGGGGCAGGGTGGGTGCTCAGCAGGGGGCGCTCTCCCCTGGCAGGCGAGGCTGCCCCCAGGGGGCGCTGTGGGGCAGGGTGGGCGCTCAGCAGGGGGCGCTCTCCCCTGGCAGGTGGGGCTGGCCCCAAGGGGCGCTGTGGGGCAGGGAGCAGGGTGGCACTCAGCAGCGGGCGCTCTCCCCTGGCAGGCGGGGCCAGCCCCAGGGGGCGCTGTGGGGCAGGGAGCAGGGTGGGCGCTCAGCAGGGGGCGCTCTCCCCTGGCAGGCGGGGCTGGCCCCAGGGGGAGCTGTGGGGCAGGGTGGGCACTCAGCAGGGGGCGCTCTCCCCTGGCAGGCGGGGCCGGCCCCAGGGGGTGCTGTGGGGCAGGGAGCAGGGTAGGCGCTCAGCAGGGGGCGCTCTCCCCTGGCAGGTGGGGCTGGCCCCAGGGGGCGCTGTGGGGCAGGGAGCAGGGTGGGCGCTCAGCAGGGGGCGCTCTCCCCTGGCAGGTGGGGCTGGCCCCAGGGGGTGCTGTGGGGCAGGGTGGGCGCTCAGTAGGGGGCGCTCTCCCCTGGCAGGCGGGGCTGGCCCCAGGGGGCGCTGTGGGGCAGGGTGGGCGCTCAGCAGGGGGCGCTCTCCCCTGGCAGGCGGAGCTGGCCCCAGGGGGCGCTGTGGGGCAGGGTGGGCGCTCAGCAGGGGGCGCTCTCCCCTGGCAGGCGGGGCTGGCCCCAGGGGGCGCTGTGGGGCAGGGAGCAGAGTGGGCGCTCAGCAGGGGGCGCTCTCCCCTGGCAGTCAGTGCCAACCCCAGGATGTGCCCGGGGGGGGGGGGGGTCTCCCCTGCAGCGGGCACGCCCGGGGCTGACTCCCCTCGCTCTCTGCCGTCGTTCCCAGGCGTGGCCATGGCCAACGGGGAGCGGTGGCGGCAGCTGCGCCGGTTCTCCCTCAGCACCCTGCGGGACTTCGGCATGGGCAAGCGGGGCGTGGAGGAGCGCATCCGGGAGGAGGCCCAGTGCCTGCTGGAGGAGCTCCAGAAAACCAGAGGTCTGTGAGTTCGCATCCCCCTTCTCCCCCCCGAGCAGTGCCAGGGCCAGGGCCAAAGCCAGGGAGGCCCTATTTATAAGGCCAATGTTGCCGTGGTAACCGAGTACCTCCCACATACATCACCTCCCGTCAGCAGGCTGATTTCCCCCATTTCACAGAAGGGAAACTGAGGCACAGACGGACTCATCTGGCTGCAGGAGTGGCCGAGGAAACGTGGCCCAGGGGTGAGGGTGGGTGCCTGAGTAGCAAGCAGGTGCAGTTCCTGACTCTGCTGCAGCAGTCCCAGGTGACCTTGGATGAGGCGCCGTGCCTCAGTTTCCCCCCATAAATAGCAGCACCTCATCTTACAGGGAAGGGGTGAGGGAGACGGGGCGGGGGGGCGTTACCGCCTTCGCGTGACCCAACTTCGAGCTGCAGACTGAGGCATACGGGACACGCCCATGCGGGGGGGAGACGAGAGGCCGTAAACATTCCTTCTGATTATGAAAGAGATGGGCTGGGACCCAACCGCCTGCTTCCCCCAGCCTGCGCCTCGCCTCAGGACTCCCCCGTGGCTACATTCAGTAAGCTCTCCCGATGCCGTAGGAGAACAGCCAGACTCGCCTTCTCCAGTGGGCCCGGAGCACAAATTAGCTGCGTTTCACGGAGGCCAGCAAATCAGTAGGTAGCCAAGAGGCAGTGTTGCCTAGTGGTCTGACCTGGGGTCTGGAAACATGGGTTCCACTCCCTGCTCTGCCCCGTCTTGTCTGCGCCTCTTCGTCCCCTGCTCTGTGACTCAATTTCAAGGAGGCGAAGACGACTCGCTAATCCGCTGGCGTCATGCCTTTGCTGGAATGAAAGGGGCGTCCCACACCCTAGGCCTGGGTGTCTTATCGAATCAGCATTTCAGTGCGTATCTCACCGTTTTCAGCATGGAAACAGGCCCCGGCTCTAAACAATGCTGTGATTTCCACCTGGCACCGGCTCCTTGGGTTGCCACACGCTGCCTTTTGGAGACAGAACCGTGAGAGCGCACGCACGGCCATGTGACTCTTGTCGGGAAAAACGCCCAGTTTGGGGGACAAAAAGCATCCAGCCCCTCGAGAGACTTTTGTCTGTTCCTCTCCCTTTATTGTCGACCAAGAGCCAGTGCGGACTCTGCTGTTTGTTTGTCGGGAGAACTGGCTTCTGCCAGGGTCCCACCATGTCTGCCCTGCTGGCTCTGCTCAGTGTCTTGTGATCTCTGCTGCTCTGCAGGCCTGTGCCCCTCCCCTGTCAAAGCTCCGGGACGTGACTGACAGCTGAGGGAGCTGCTCCGTGTGGGGAACAAAGAGCAAACCATTGGGATGCTCCTGTTCTGCCCGGCTAGGAACCCAGTGGCGGGCAGGCTGCTGCCGCCAGGGGAGGGCTGGAGAGACAGCAGTGCATTAAAAGATGCTCACCCACAATGCTTTGCTGTATCTGTGGACAGGGGAGCTAGCCATGTGGCCACGAAATGTCGATGATGGGAGG
This sequence comes from Pelodiscus sinensis, assembly GCF_049634645.1. Classification (NCBI taxonomy): domain Eukaryota; kingdom Metazoa; phylum Chordata; order Testudines; family Trionychidae; genus Pelodiscus; species Pelodiscus sinensis. Next base: position 8,495,972 of record NW_027465849.1, on the reverse strand, counting down.
GAGAAAAAACAGTTTGCTCTGTTTTCACGGTTGGCGACTTTTGCTCATAGACGGCGTCTGTGTCGCCAACCCTGCCCCATGTAGACACAGCCTGAGGCTGCAGAGAGCCCGAAACGGTTGCCCCAAAAGGGGGGAGCTGCCCTTCTAAACCCGGATGCCCCCACCCCAAGAAGGGAGAGGGCCACAGGAGGAGGCAAGGCCACCCCGGGAGAAGGATCACCCGTCGCGGCTGCTTTTCTCCGTGCCAGGTTTGCCCTTTGACCCGACCTTCTTCCTGAGCCGCACAGTCGCCAACGTCATCAGCTCCATCGTCTTCGGGAGCCGCTTCGACTACGAGGACCCGACGTTCCTCTCCTTGCTGCGCATGATCAACGAAAGCTTCACAGAGATGAGCACTCCCTGGGCCCAGGTACCGCCGGCCGCCCGCGGGGTTGGGCAAAGAATTCCTCCCCCCCCGGGCCCCGATTTCTGGGGTGCTCCAGCTGCCGGGACCCCTAATTGAGACGTTCAGCAGCAGCTTGTCCTAGCTCGGGTCCTCAGAGCCCTTGTCCTTCTGGGCTGAAAGGTGGGGTGTGCCCTCCGCCCTGCTCCTCCGAGCCCGGAAGCAGAGTGGGGACCGTTCCGCGGCAGGTTTGCGATCGTTTGGGGTGGCGCCAGGTTATAACGACGCGAGGGATGAACCACTGGGAGACCGTCTCGATGGGTGGGGTGGATCCTCCATGCTGAGGGATCATTGAAACCAGGCTGGTGGTCTCCAGTCAGGGGCCGGGGACCCCAAAACAGCTGGTGGAGCCCCCCGGGGATGTTCTTGGGGTAGGTTGCCAGGGGCCATCGGTGAACTCGGCTGGTGTCTGCCTCCTGCAGCTCTACGACATGTACTCCTGTGTCATGCGGTACCTGCCCGGGCGTCACCACCGCCTCTACCACCTCATCGAGGCCCTCAAGGCCTTCATCGCCCAGAGGGTGCAGCTCAACCAGGCGTCGCTGGACCCCGACGTCCCACGGGATTTCATCGACTGCTTCCTCCTGCAGATGGAGAAGGTACCGGCCTGGGCCGGGCTGGCACCAGGAGATGCTTGGAAACCTTCCGGCTCGGGAGCGCTCTGAGCAGAGGCTGGTTCTTTGGGCCGTTTGTACAGCGCCTGGCACCCTGGCGAGCTGGTCCGGGACTAGGGTGTTTTACCGTAATCCATCTAGTAGCCATAACATGTACCACACCTGACACCTGACCTCTGGCGTCCTGGTCCAGGACTAGGGTGGGGCTACTGTAATCCATCTAGTAGCCATAAAATGTACCACACCTGACAGTGTCCTGGTCCAGGACTAGGGTGGTGCTACCTTAATCCATCTAGTAGCCATAAAATGTACCACGCCTGACACTTAGTGTCCTGGTCCGGGACTAGGGTGGTGCTACCTTAATCCATCTAGTAGCCATAAAATGTACCACTGTGACGTAGTGGGGGTACTTGCTGGGCTGTGGTGACCCCTGCTGTCTGGAGCAAGACCCAGCAGGGAAAACCTCACTATGCAAGGGTAATTCCAAACTTGTTGAACCAGTGGCCAGACACCCCCCATGGAGAGGAACAAAGGAAGGTGGAAGCTGCCCTGGCTGGGGGGCAGGGCTGGAGGAGGGTTAGTCAGTTGCTGGCTGGAAGGCAGAGAAGAAGGAGCTGGGGAGGGGGCTGGGACTCCCCTACCTCAAGGGGGGGCACTGAGACCTCTTAGCCCCCAGTTCCTGTAACCAGATTACATCTGTGCTGCGCTGTGCTGGAGGAGCAATAAACCACCCTCAATTCCACTGGCTGGTGAAGTCTGTTTGTGCCATTTCGGGGTGCAGGAGACGGGGAACCCCCAACGCGCCGTCACAACCACACCTGGCACTTAGTGTCCTGGTCCGGGGCTAGGGTGGTGCTACCGTAATTTATCTAATAGCCATCAAATATACCGCCCTGGCACCTGGTGTCCTGGTCCAGGACAGGTGTGGTTCTGCCTTAACACCCCTACTAGCAATAAGAAAGGTCAGAGTCCGACATAAGAGGCCTGCCCCTGGCTCCTTGTCGGGGGGCTGCCGTGGCTTTTGTGCATGAAGGTTCTGGCCCCAGCCACAGCCGCCTGTAACGGCTAGGCCCCTGCAGGGGGGTTGTCAGCTGCCTCTTTCTGTGCCCGTCTCCCCCAGGAAAAGAAAAACCCCAGCAGTGAATTCAACACCACGAACTTGGTACTCACCACGCTCAACTTGTTCTTCGCTGGCACGGAGACCGTCAGCTCCACCCTAAGATACGGCTTCCTCTTCCTCATGAAGTACCCGGAAGTCGAAGGTAAAGGCAGGAAAAGGAAGGATTGGCTGCACCTTGAGTGACAGCAGCCGGGATGGAACCCGCATCCCGCAGTCCAGGCCCCATCACTTGATAAGGAGAATCTCCCTTTACAGCAGTATAGGGCCTATGATACATAGTTAGGCAGTCCATTTCCGCCCAGCAGAGGGCAACAATGTTCCTACACACTAATGCATGAATATGAGGCCCAGGGTTGGTTCTCTCTGTGCAGAACTGAACCCCAGACCTCTCCTTTAAAACCTGCCTCTGCTATTGGACCAGCTCTGTTAGCTCCCATCAGCCTCTCTGCGTGCATTCCAGGTTGGGATAATGGAGCCCTTTGCCGAAAGCCCGTCCCTTTGGCATGGGCCATGAGCCTGCAGGTCGGGGGGCTCCGACAGTCAGTGCCAGTTGCTGCCCGCCCAAGTACGCCCCGGCTAGGACACACACCCGCTAGCCCCACCAAAATCGGCAACCGCTGCTCTGTGCCGCCCCGAATTCCCCCGGGGGCAGCTGGTATTTCAGCTCTAACATGTGAATTGCTCGGCCCTGTAGCAGCCGGATGGGCCACAGATTGGCCCCATCTCACAGTCACTGCCGCCAGTCCCTGCCTCTCCCACCCGGCCTGGGGGCTGTGCTGTCCATGTGGTTCCTGTGGAGCTCTGCCCCTGTCTCCGCAGAAAAGGTGCACCGGGAAATCGACCACGTCATCGGCCGCCACCGCGTCCCTGCCAGCGAGGACCGGATGAAGATGCCCTACACCGACGCCGTGATCCATGAGATCCAGAGGCTGACGGACATTGTGCCCTTGGGGGTGCCGCACACCGTGATCCGGGACACCCAGTTCCGGGGGTACACGCTCCCCAAGGTGCGGGCCAACAGGCAGGCGTTTGGGGGTTGTTTTTGCAAAGGGAAAGGTAGTTTGGGGCTCGGCCCCTTGTATCTGAACCCCCTGGGTGTTTGCCAGGAACATAAATGCACCTGTGATGGCGCGTCGGGGTCCCCTCTGATCCTGCACCCCCGTAGCAGCAAGAACAGACTCCGCCCGCCAGTAGAACAGGGAGGGGTTATTGCTTCTCAGGGATACAGCCCAGCACAGACGGGATGTGGCTACAGGAGTCGGGGCCAGGATGCCTCAGCCCCCTTGGGTTAGGGGTCCATCGCCCCCTCAGCACCCAGCTTAGTCTGTTCCCTTCAAGTTTTCTCCCAGGAACCTGCCCAGCTCCCAGATCCTGCCCCCCAGGCAGGTGTTCGTCTCCGCCCCCCTTTGTCTCTCCCCCTGGGAAGAGCCTTGTTATCTGCTCAAGCTGGGACGAGGTGTCTGAGCCAATCCGCACGTGGGTGAGTCAGTGGGAGGCACACCTCACAGCACAGGGGAACCCCGGGTTACAGAGCAGACGGCCCCCCCACGACGTCACAGCACCAGTGGCTGCAAACCCCTGCCTCTCCCTTTTCTGGGCACACAAACCTCATCCCGACTGTTCATGGAAGAACAACACAACAGGAAGAACCTCGCAGCCCACAATGAGAATAAACAGCCCTACGGAGGAAGGGGCAGACAGCCCCCACTGTCAGTTGCGGGTCAAGACTGTAAGGGACCCTCCCGTCTTGCCAAAGGAGGTGCGGGGATGTATCCCACCGCACACACCAACGCAGTGATTAAAGAGTCAGGGAAACCCTAGACTGTCTTTATTTCCTGTTTACACAGATGAAATTATATGCCCCGCCGTGAATCCCTCGAAAGGGTACCCCACAGCTATCTCCTGTGGGCCGGAGGTGGTTGCTTCCAAGAGATCCCGAAGGATTCAATTCCTGCCCTCTCTTCTCTTTTCCCCCAGGGCACCAACGTCTTCCCGTTACTGGGCTCTGTCCTACGGGACACGAAGTACTTCAGCAGCCCCGAGGAGTTCAACCCTGGGCATTTCCTGGACGAGAACGGCCGTTTTAAGAAGAACGAGGCCTTCGTGCCCTTCTCCTCCGGTACAGGACCAGCCTCCTGACCCCAGCGCTCACTCCCTGCTCTCTGGCGCTTGGTGTCCGGGAGCTGGGCTGGGGAGCATCCCGGGGGCTTCCGTAGCAGACGGGATCCGTGGGCCTCTCCCGTCGGCCAGCCCTAGCAAAGCAACACTTCGGCTAGTAACGCGGGTCCCTGGCACAGCGACTCGGGCCAGGCACTAAGGCCTGGAATTGCACTCAGGAGACCTAGGGAGGCCTGGTTCTTCGAGGGGTGAGAGCTACAGGTTAGGTTGGCAGCCAGGACTCCTGGCTTCTCTCCCCAGCTCTGGGAGGGGAGTGGGGGCTAGTGGTTAGAGCGGGGGAGCTGGGTTCTCTCCCCAGCTCTGGGAGGGGAGTGGGGGCTAATGGTTAGACAAGGGAGGCCTGGGAGTCAGGATACATGGGGCGCCCTGCCCCCGCTGTGCACCCTTTCCCCTCTCCATGCCTCAGTTTCCCCTGCAACGATCCTGACTTGCCCCGTGTGAGGCCGGCGCATGCCAAGTCCCCGGTGTGTGTGTGTTTCCAGGCAGGCGGGTGTGCCTGGGCGAGGGCCTGGCCCGCATGGAGCTCTTCCTCTACTTCACCACCATCCTGCAGCGCTTCGCCCTCCAGCCCCTCGTGGCCCCGAAGGACATTGAGGTCAGCCCGAGAATGAGCGGCTTCGGGAACGTCCCCCCCACGTACCAGCTGTGCCTGGTCCCCCGCTGACACCGTGAGCTGCTGTTCGGGAGGCTGCGGGCGGGGGGGGGGGGTAGCCACCAATTACGGAGCCTTTTAGGAGCTAGGGGTCTCACACGCCTTTCTTAGTTTGCCTTCGGTAAAGGGCAGCTCAGATTCCGCCGTATCTCGGCAGCTCCCTGGGAGCAGGGGCCTTCAGAGGGCAGGCTCCAGGCGTCCCCGGAAAACAGACACGGGAGCCAGACGGCCTCCCCCAGGAATTCCTGCAGCCAGCCCATATCTTGAGGTCGAGCTAGTGCGTAGACGGAGACAGCCAGTTGCAGAGCCGGGGCCCCACACCCATGTACATCTCCTTCTCCACGGCCTAAACGCAAGAGCCGCTACGGGGGAAATCCAGGCGTCTCCACCATGTGACGGGCATAGTCACAGAGGCGAGACACTCGATGCATATTGGCCTTTCGGGGAGGAATTTCTCCAGTGTAGATTGGAACCTGTCAAAATACAGGGGCCCGGTTTTGCTGGACATTTTGGAGCTGTCTGAGTATCATGGGATTGGAAACCGGCCCAGTTTTCTTCCCCCAGCGTCCCCAATGAAAAGAATGTCGGTTGGCCATTTTCCACTGACTTTTTTGTTCTTGCCTTTTTTCGGTCAGTCTTTGATCGGTTTTTCTTCTTTCCTCCTCCTAAAAAAAAGAAAAGACAAATACCGGGGCGCTGGGGGGGGGTGCGGGGGGGGGGGAGAGGGAAGAGAGTGTGTAGCCAGAGGGCAAAAATGACAACGGGATACAAAAAAAGTTTTTCTTTTAAAGAAAAGTTGGCCCAAAAATGCCCAACGCGACCGTTTGCCGTGCGCTTTCGACCTGCCCGGGTGTGTAAAAAGAGTCCAGCTGCCTCTCTGACTCTCTTCGATCTCTTCTGACTCCCACCACAACCACCCAGGCAGACGCCCACGCCGGTTCGATGAGGCTTCACCTGGGACTTTTGTGGAGCTTGGCTTTGCCGTTCATTGAAATAAACGAGACCGTGTGTGAATAGACGGGAGACTCGCGTTCTTGTTTCCAACTCTGCCATGGAGACCAACAATTGTTTCTTTCCATTTCATCTTGAGAGGGCTCACGGCATCTTACGGGACAAGGGCGGGGCCGGGGGGGGAGGCTCCCCGGCTCCGAACGAAACACAGGCCTTGGTCATAAGGTGCGTTGCCGTCACACGGCTGCCAAAAAAGCCAACCTGGTTCTGGGCTGCATGAACAGGAGTGCGGTGAGCAGGACACGAGGAGTCGTTCTCCGGCTTGCTCCACGCTGGTCAGGCCTCAGTTGGAGGGTTGTGTCCAGTTCTGGGCCCCACGTTTCGGGAAAGATGAGAGGAAATTGGAGAGGGTCCAGAGAAGAGCAACAAAAATGACAAACGGTCGAGAGAACGTGAGCTAGGAGGGCAGACTGAAGGAACTGGGCTTGTTTAGTTTGGAAGGAGAAGACTGAGGGGGGACATGCGAGCGGTTTTCAAGGACCTAAAAGGGTGGCACAGGAAGGAGGGGGGGAAATTGTTCTCCTTGGCCGCTGAGCACAGGACAAGCAGCGATGGGCTGAAATTGCAGCCAGGGAGGTTGAGGTTGGACACGAGGAAAAACTTCCTGCCTGTCCGGGTGGTGAAACACTGAAACAAATTGCCTGGGGGATAGTGGAATCTCCATCCCTAGAGATATTGAAGAGCAGGTGTCACGGCGCGTCGGGGTGCCCCGGTCCTGCCCCCCGTAGCAGCAGGAACAGACTCCGCCAGCCGTGGAACAGAGAGGCTGTGTCTAGGCTGTCCCCCTTTTCCGGAAAAGGGATGCACATTAGACACAGCGCAATTGCAAATGAAGCGGGGATTTAAATCCCCCCCGCTTCATTTGCATAAAAATGGCTGCTGCTTTTTTCCGGCTCGGAGCTTTGCCGGAAATAAGGAATATAAAATAAGGAATAAGGGATCTTTGGGAAAAGGCTTTATTTTCCGAAAGATCCCCGTCTAGACTGGCGCTTTTTGCCGGCAAAGCTCCGAGCCGGAAAAAAGCGGCAGCCATGTTTATGCAAATGAAGCGGGGGGGGGGGGATTTAAATCCCCGCTTCATTTGCAATTGCACTGTGTCTAATGTGCATCCCTTTTCCGGAAAAGGGACACAGCCTAGACACAGCCAGAGGGGTTTATTGCGCCTCCAGGATCCAGCCCAGCACAGACGGGATGTGGCTACAGGGGCCAGGGCCAGGATGCCTCAGCCCCCTTGGGGTAGGGCCCAGCGCCCCCAGCTTAGCCTCTGCTCTCCATGCTTCCCACTCAGCCGCTGCCTCCCCCCCCCAGGCCCTGCCCCCCAGCCAGGTGCTGGTCTCCACGTTCCCCCCTTTGTCTCTCCCTGGGATGCTGAGCCGAGGTGTCTGGGTTAATCCACATTTGGGAGAGTCCGAGAGAATCTCCCATCCCAGCGCAGGGGGTGGGGGGACACTGGGTTACAGAGCAGGCAGCCCCCTCACTACGCCCCAGCAGGCTGGACAGACGCCTGCCAGGGAGGAGCTAGACGGGAGGGTCCTGGAGCTCGCGAGGTCCTTGGCCGTTGTAGGGTTCCCGGATTGGAAGGAAGGCAGGCAGGCAGGCAGGGAGTGGAACTCGGGGGCTAGTGTAGACACACCCGAAGAAAGGCCGAAAGGCCAGCCAGCCTCTGGAGTGCAAGAGGCCGTTTTTAACCGTGAGCTGGGTCTTTGGCTGCTTGGGGTGGGGGCTGTACGCAGAGGAAGCTTTTCTGAGGCAAGGCCCAGCTGTCTGTTCGGCGGGGCCTCTGCCGGCGCGGGAAGCCGGCGGGCTTGGAGCAGACCCTGCTGCCGCGCTGGAAGCAGAACCAGATGCAGCCGCGCCGAAGGGGACGGGAAAGCCCCCCCGAGGCAGCCTCTGCCCCCCCGTGGCTGGCAAAGCCCCGTGCGGCAGTGCCAGTCTCGGGGAGCACGGCGCCGCACCCTCCCGGCCCTGGGCTCCCAGCGGCCGGGGGAAATAAGCCAGGATCACTGGCGTCGCGTCCACCGGAAGGCAAGGAAGGGGGTGGAAAGCGATGGAGCGAGGCGGGGAGGGGGAGCAGCAGAACCCCTCCGCGCTGGAGGGCCGAGGATCACCAGCTCCCCGGGCGTTCGAGGGGGGTGAAAGATCCGGGGCCAGGCGCCCGCTGTCGGGAAGGGCTCCCCCGTGGGCACGGCGCACCCTGCGCCCCAACCCTGCGGGGACCAGGGGGGGCCGAGGGATTTGCTGGAGACACCGGGGGCCGGTCGGCGTCACGCCAAGGAGGGGGGGTTTTCCGCTGCCGCGGGATCGACTCTTTTGGGCATCGCGGGGTCGCTCCTCGCAGGAGGTGCCTGGGGTTCAGCAGGGCTGGGGGGCCCTCCGGGTACCTCCTCCTGTGCCCACTGGAGAGGGGGGCAAGCAAGCGACGTCGGCTGGAGTCGGAGCCGGAGAAGCAGCCGCCCGAGGACGGGAGGGGTCCCGAGGTCCCGTGCAGGTCTGTGTTCCTGCCAAGTCCTTCCCCTTCCCCGGGCCTGCCGGAGCCCACCCTGCCGGGAGAGGAGGCGCAGCAGCTGTGGAATTCGGACTCCTGGCTCGTGCCAGGGGAGCCCAGCACGATTGCGTAAGCGTTGTGTAAAGGCGCGGGCCACCGGCAGCGCTGCGTCCCTCGCAGACGGGCACGGGACGGTGCCGGACGGACGGACGGCCATGGAGCTCCTGGGGGCTCTCACCCTGGCGTTGGTCCTCAGCCTCTCCTGCCTCCTGCTCCTCTCCGGCTGGAGGCAGAGGCGGGGGGCCGGGAAGTTGCCCCCGGGCCCCTTCCCGCTGCCCCTGCTGGGGAACCTGCTGCAGGTGGATCTCCGTGACATGCGCAACTCACTGATGGAGGTAGGTGGCTTTTCCTGGGACAGCCCCGTGCTCCTGGGGGCCCAGCCCCACACGGGGGGGGGGGGTCCCGCCCGGTGCCGGCCCTATGAATACCTTGAGTCAAGCCAGAGATCTGTGGGGGGGGGGGAGCTGTGTGGGGGGAGGATGAGGTGTGTGTGGGGCGGAGCCAGGGCAGGAGGGCTGGGGGGGGGTGCTGTGTGGGGGAGGGGCAGGAGGTGTGTGGGGTGGAGCTGGAGCAGGGTGTGTAGGGTGGGGAGGAACAAGGAGGGCTCTGTGGGGCAGGGGTGGGGAGCGAGGTGAGGGGGGAGGAGCAGGGCGGGGGGGGTGGCGGTGTGGGGAGGGGAGCGAGGGGCCATTGCGTGGTGGGGAGGATGTGGGGCGGCAGGGAGGAATAGGCGTGGGGATGCTGTGAGGGCCGGTGGTGAGCAGAGGGGGGGGCTCTGTCCGTGAGGGGGGGCGCTGCGCTGGGGGAAGGGCGCGGGGATGCCGGTGGGGTGGGGCGGGGTGGGGCGGGAGGGACAGCAGCTGCCCGGTGCTCGGGGGCCGGGCTGGTCGGCGTGGGGGGCGTCAGGAGAGGCGCGTCTCACGGGCTCCCCGTCCCGGCGGCAGATCAGCGAGCGCTACGGGCCCGTCTACACCCTGCACCTGGGCGCCCGGCGGGTGGTGGTGCTGTGCGGCTACCGGGCAGTGAAGGAGGCCCTGCTGGACCAGGCCGAGGACTTCAGCGGGCGCGGGGAACAGGCCACCTTCAGCTGGCTCTTCCAGGACTACGGTGAGTCGCCGCCGGGGGGGCTGCCGGGTTGTCCTCCCACAGCCTGGGGCGCGGGGCCTTCCCCCTCCATTGCCCGCGAGCCCCGGCCCTTCGCACGGGGTCCCCCCCTCGAGGGCTGCCCTGGGATCTCGGGAATGAACGAGATCGTCTCCGCGCCACCAGGCCGCGGCCATAAACCAGCCACACCCCACATGGGGCGCACTTTGGAGCCAGCCCTGTCATAAATCCCGGAGGGTGATCTCAACGCAGCTGCGCCCACATGCCTCCCCAGCTGCCCAAAGAAACAGCGACATCTCGTGGCTCTCGGCCGGGGCACACGTCCCCCCGCGGGGCTCTCAGGGCTTTTCCCGGGGGCCAGCTGGGCGGGCGCCTAGTTTTACAGCCGGTTACTAAAAAGCTCCAGCGGAGTCAGCACAAACTGAGCTGCCAGCTTAGAATCCTAGAGCAGGACGAGACCTCAGGAGGCACCGAGTCCAGCCCCCGGCCGGAGGCAGGACCAGCCCGACTCCATCAGCCCAGCCAGGGCTTGGCCAAGCCGGGACTTAAACACCCCCAGGGATGGAGATTCCACCCCCTCCCTCGGGAACCCAGCCCAGCGCTTCCCCGCCCGCCTGGGGAAATCCTTTCTCCTAAGATCCAACCTGGACCCCCCCACTGTAACGTGAGCCCATCGCTCCTTGTTCTGCCCCCCCCCCCCAGAACAGCCTCTCGCCAGCCTCTTTGGACCCCCCTGCAGGGAGCTGCAGGCTGCTCTCACATCCCCCCTCGCTCTTCTCTCCTGCAGCCTGAGAGGAGGCCAGGGACGGGTTTGTCCGGCTTGATGAAGGGTGTGCGATGCATTAGATGGTGACAGTGAGAAAACAAGGGGGTGGTGGGTTGTGGTCACCAGTAGCCTCCCCAGGAATTGAAATTAGTGGGGCTGTTTGAATTTACAAGGGGGGTGTCAGGGCCGATGAGGGGTGAGACTGTGAGGGTGAAGGCGGGCTGTATGGCGCCACACTTCACAAAGCTGGGGAGGTGTTGGGGAAATTCAGGGGGGTATACACCCCCATGGGGGGGGGAGGGAAATCCCTGGTGGCCACGGTGGCTGTGACGCTTTGTGTTTCGATGTCGGAGTCGTTTTGCAAGAGGTGAAGCTTGGGGGGGGGAGGGGGGATCGCAAGAGAAACCAGACTGTGGAACGGAGCGATTCCAGTGCCCCCCAGCGGGCTAGCAGAGCTCCCAGGAGTAGGTTTCGTTTCTACCGGTGGTGCACATTCGCACGCGCCTCAGCGCCCGTAAAATTATGCCGCACGTGGATGGAAACCAGGGCGGGAGCCGTGGAGGACAGCCGGGGAAGCTGGAGAGCCGCGCCAGGTGGCCGTTAGAGCGAACGCAGGCGGCGCAGCGGCGCTGTGCGGTTTATACCGCGTGAGCCCCGCCCCTCCGAGTCCAAGCGGCACACAGACCCATGCCCTCCTGCGTCGCGCTCTTCCTTCCTCGCCGCGCGGGGGGCCGTGGACTCGGCTGATGGAAGGAGGGTGCCCACGTAACTGGCCCTTTCACGCTTCCGAAGGGTCCGCTTTTCGGGATGGGCCTTGCAGCCGGCCGGGCCGGCCAGGGGAGCTCTGCCCTGTGGTTAACACCCCCCCAACATTCCCTTTTAACAATGCCGGCCCACTGCTCCCGCCAGGCGGTTTGGGGGGGGGGGGGTTGGGAATCACAGTGTCTCCCTTCTCGCTGCTCCCCCTGCCCAAGGAATCAATAAACCCCCTGCCCCATTTGGGCAGAACCCGCCTGGGGAAAAGGCTCTTGGTAGTGGCCCCGGGGGACTGATGGTTCTGCTGTTTCTACCCCCCCTCGCCTGGCTTCTCCCCCCCCCAGGCGTGATCTTTGCCAACGGGGAGCGCGCCAAGCAGCTGCGCCGCTTCTCCATCACCACGCTGAGGAACTTCGGGGTGGGGAAGCGCGGCATCGAGGAGCGGATCCTGGAGGAGGCGCACTTCCTGCTGGAGGCCCTGCGGGTCACGAAAGGTGGGTTGGGGGTGTGGAACGGTGCCCCCATCCCCGCCCCGGAGCCAGCCTCACAGCACCCATTGTGCAGATGGGGAAACTGAGTCACAGAGCGGGGGCAGGGGTATGTGTCAAGCCTAGGTGTCGAGGCATGGGTTCTGCCGAAGCTAGCCCTGCCCTGCCTCCTGGGAGGGTGGAGGGGGGGGGGGCTGCAGGGATGGGGGCAGGCGGCTGCAGAGCCAGGCTCAGAGGGGTCAGCAGGGCCCGCTGCTATGCAGCTCTGGGTGAGCAGCGACTTGGGGGGCTGGGATCCATCTGGGGGGCAGCCCCCTGCTAGCATGTGCCCCACCCAGCAGCGGGCATCTCCTCCCCCTCCCAGGTCTGCCCTTCGACCCCACCTACTTCCTGAGCCGCTCCGTGTCCAACGTCATCAGCTCGGTGGTGTTCGGGGACCGGTTCGACTACGAGGACAAGGAGTTCCTCTCCCTGCTCTACATGATGACCGAGAGCTTCCGCTTCACCTGCACCGCCTGGGGGCAGGTACGCCGGGGTCCCCGCCGGGGGGAGCGGCCCAGGATGGAGGACAAGCCGGGGGAAGGGGGCCGGTAGCTGCAGTGTTCCTCGTAAGCTGAGTGCTCGGGAGAAACCGGAGCAGAACGGCCCGGGACCGTGCTGGGGCACCAGCGTTGCAACCTGCCGGTGCGGCGCTGCAGGCCGGGAGTGGCAGAGCTGGGCAGGGAGCCGGGGCGCGTGCCACACAGGTTAACGGGGGAAGTAGCAATGGGCAGGAGAGAAAGCAGTGGCAGGAAGGCGCAGGGTGTCGGGGGTTGGTCGGCTGCAGAGAGGGGTGGGGGTGAAGACAGACCGATCAGCTCTGAACCCCGCCCCCGCTCAGCGGCTCTCCCTGCCCCCAGCTCTACGAGATGTTCTCGGGCATCATGCGCTACCTGCCTGGCCCCCAGCGCGAGGCCTTCAAGCAGCTGGTCGGGCTGGAGAAGTTCATGGAGAGGAAGGTGAAGGCGAACCTGGAGAGCCTGGACCCCAGCGCCCCGCGGGATTTCGTCGACAGCTTCCTGGCCAAAATGCAGCAGGTGCCGGGGAGACGGGGGGACGGGCAGGGGGCTGCAGCAAGGCCGGGAGGGGGAGGGGGCAGCCAACGGGGAGCCCGAGCGGCGCAGGGCGGTTGAGTCACGGCCGTAGCCCCCGAGACCTCGCCAGCGTCTCTCGTGCGTTCCCAGGAGCAGGGAAACCCGGCCTCCGAGTTCTCCCTCAAGAACATCGCCCTGACCACGCTCAACGTCTTCTTCGCCGGCACGGAGACGGTCAGCACCACGCTGCGCTACGGCCTCCTCATCCTGCTCAAGCACCCCGAGATCGAAGGTAGCCGCCCCGGCGCACAGGCCGCCCAAAGGACCCGGTGGGGGGCGCCCGTGGGAGGCGGAGGAAGCCGGGGGGCGGGGGCGGGCGGGTTGGCCCTCTCCCATTGCGATTCCAGGGCTGGATTCAGCCTTAGCTGCCCGGGGGCCAAGCCGGAGTCGGGTGGGGGGCAGCTCCCCCCTGGGGCAGAGCCGGATTCCCGCCGGGCCCCCCTGGAGCTGTGCCGCCGTCTCCGCAGAAAAGATCCACGAGGAAATCGACCGGGTGATCGGGCGCAACCGCGCCCCCAGCATGGAGGACCGGAGCCACATGCCCTACACCGACGCCGTCATCCACGAGTTCCAGAGGTTCTGCGACGTCATCCCCATGGGGCTGGCCCGCCGGGTGACCCGGGACACCCCCTTCCGGGGGTACATCATTCCCAAGGTAGCGCCGGCCCCATCGCTGCGCCCCTGGGCATGTTACCCGACGTGGCTCTGACTTTGGGGTCTGCTCATCGGGTTATTCTTCTGACGTGTCCGTGTGCTGCTTGTGGCACTCGGCTTCCTCCGGCCAGTTCCAGCCAACCCCAGGGCTGGATTCTCCCCCGCCCCCTAGAATCAGCTGAACACCCCCCCCCCCCACCACAGCACGCCCCTCTGTGCTTCAGCTGTGACCTCAGGTGCCAGCCACCTACGCCCCCAAGCTCAGCCCCGCCCCAGCCCCACTTCCACGCCACGGCCTGTCTGCGAGGGGTCCCCGTGGGGCGCCAGCCCCCCCGGGTGTGGGGCGCTGCAGGGATCTTTAGCTGAGGCACAAGGAGCGTTGTAGGGAAGCCGACCCCCGAAGGGAGGGGGAAGAGAAAAAAGCAGCCAGCCTCACCGGGGAAGCAATTTCTTTCCAGGTAGTGGCCATACGAGGGGAGACGTCACAAACAGAAGTGACATCCGGTCCCATCCGACGGCAGCCGCTGGGGCGGGCAGCCCAGAGCCGGCCCGTAAGGCAGGGCCAGGAGGCCACCCCTCGTACCTTTTGTAAAACATGGGCCAATCGCCCCGTTTTCTGCCTCTCGCCTCCCCGGGGCAGATCCCTGCCTCGCACGGGGACCGGCCGGCTCCTCCCTCCTTCCGCTGCCTCTGGCTGGGCCAGCGCCCCGGGAAAAGCCAAGATACTCCAGCCCGGGGCGCTGGCCAGGAGGGGCTGAGTTTTCCAAGTGTCAAAGCCCCGTACAGCGCTGGCTCTGCGGCTCTGGGGTGGCGGGGCCGGTCCCGGGCCGTGCCCGCGGGCGATCACGCGGCTCTCCCGTCTCTCCCGCCAGGGCACCGAGGTGTACCCAGTGCTGGGCTCCGTGCTGCACGACCCCTCGCAGTTCAGCGCCCCCGAGACCTTCGACCCCGGCCACTTCCTGGACGGCAACGGCCACTTCAAGAAGAGCGACGCCTTCGTGCCCTTCTCCATCGGTACGGACCCTCCCCCGAGCGCGGCGCTGCCCCCCCCCCCGCAGCGAGACCCCCCCCGGCCCGGCCACGGCTCACCATGTGCGGCTGCGGTGTCAGATCCCGGCCGGTGTGAATCCGCGTCACTGCCCCGGGGCCGGATCCCGGCCGGTGTGAATCTGCGTCGCCGCCCTGGGGCCGGATCCCGGCCGGTGTGAATCCGCGTCGCCGCCCTGGGGCCGGATCCCGGCCGGTGTGAATCCGCGTCACTGCCCTGGGGCCGGATCCCGGCCGGTGTGAATCCGCGTCGCCGCCCTGGGGCCGGATCCCGGCCGGTGTGAATCCGCGTCACTGCCCTGGGGCCGGATCCCGGCCGGTGTGAATCCGCGTCACCGCCCTGGGGCCGGATCCCGGCCGGTGTGAATCCGCGTCGCTGCCCCGGGGCCGGATCCTGGCCGGTGTGAATCCGCGTCACCGCCCTGGGGCCGGATCCCGGCCGGTGTGAATCCGCGTCACCGCCCTGGGGCCGGATCCCGGCCGGTGTGAATCCGCGTCACCGCCCTGGGGCCGGATCCCGGCCGGTGTGAATCCGCGTCACCGCCCTGGGGCCGGATCCCGGCCGGTGTGAATCCGCGTCGCTGCCCCGGGGCCGGATCCCGGCCGGTGTGAATCCGCGTCACCGCCCTGGGGCCGGATCCCGGCCGGTGTGAATCCGCGTCACTGCCCTGGGGCTGGATCCCGGCCGGTGTGAATCCGCGTCGCTGCCCTGGGGCCGGATCCCGGCCGGTGTGAATCCAGATCCCCGTCCGTCCGTCCGACTGGGGCAGAGGGGCCGCGGGCTCAGAGCCCTCCCGGCTCCCCCTGCCCGGCGGCCCCTGACGCCCGGCGCGGGTCTCTCCTAGGGAAAAGGTACTGCTTCGGGGAGATGCTGGCCCGCATGGAGCTCTTCCTCTTCCTCACCAGCATCCTGCAGCACTTCCGCCTCCGCTCGCCCGTGGCGCCCCAGGACATCGACATCTCCCCGAAGCTGGTGGGGTTCGCCACCCTGCCCCGCAGCTACCAGCTCTGCCTCGTGCCGCGCTAGCGCCCCGGCTGCTCCGGGTGGCCCTGGGGCCCGTGGGGGCCCAGTGGCCTGGGAAGCCAGAACAGCTGCTGCCTGCTCCCTGCTGGGATCCTCAGCCTGCCCCTGCCACAGATCAGTGGCTGCCCGATGTGTGCCAGGCCCACAGCTGTCCATGCCCTGAGCCCACCGGCTTCTCCCCTGCCGCTCCCTCGGCCGTCAGTCGTCTGGCTCCGGCCCCCAGCTCCTCCCTCTGGAGAGCTCCCAGAGAATCGCCCGGGCCAGCACTCGCCTGTCTCTCCACGCCGGATCCCTGGCGTACGCCGTGGCTGCCCCAGTGGCTCTGCACCCCGATGTCACCTTCACCCCTAGGCCGGACCAGCCGTGGCCCCTGGGTGGCAGGGGACGGGCGTGAGAGAGAGAACCGGCGAATCACAGCTCAGGGCGGGCAGAGCCCCCAGGAGGCACCGAGTCCAGCCCCCCGCCCAAGGCAGGACCAGCCCGACTCCATCAGCCCAGCCAGGGCTGTGCCAAGCCGGGACTGAAACACCCCTAGGGATGGAGACTCCACCCCCTCCCCAGGGAACCCAGCCCAGCGCTTCCCCACCCGCCTGGGGAAATCCTTTCTCCTAATCTCCAGCCTAGACCCCCCCCTGCAACTTGACCCATTGCTCCTTGTTCTGCCATCTGCCCCACTGAGAACAGCCTCTCGCCAGCCTCTTTGGCCCCCCCCCGCAGGGAGCTGCAGGCTGCTCTCAAATCCCCCCTCGCTCTTCTCTTCTGAACAAGCCCCAATCCCTCGGCCTCCCCTCGGCGGCCACGCGCTCCAGCCCCCAAATCGTTTTTCTTGCCCTCCGCTGGCCCCTCCCCAATGCGCCCACGTCCTTCCTATAGCGGGGGGCCCAGAACTGGACGCAGCACTGCAGACGTGGCTTCGCCAGAGCCAAATAAAGAGGATTAATCACATCTCTGGATCTGCCGGCAACGCTCCTCCTAAGGCCCCTAATACGCCATTCGCCTGCTTGGCTCCAAGGGCCCCTGTCGACTCATCTCCAGCTTCTCCCCCACTGGAACCCCCGGGGCCTTTTCTGCAGAACGGCGGCTTAGCCCGTCGGTCCCCCGCCTGTAACAATTCTTGGGGTTCTTCCCTCCCAAGGGCAGGACTCTGCACTTGTCCTCAGATTTCTTTTGGCCCAGTCCTCTAATCTATCCAGGTCACTCTGGACCCTACCCCTGCCCTCCAGCGGATCCACCTCTCCCCACAGCTTGTCTGCAAAGATGCTGAAGGTGAGATCCATCCCTCCTCCACGGTACTGACGAAGATGTTGAACGAAACCAGCCCCAGAACAGACCCTGGGGCACTCTGCTTGGTACCAACCTCTCTCCCCAGCCCTCAGCAATGTCGTGGCAGGCCGGACGGGGAAGGGGGCTTCTCGGACGGCGCACGCTGCAGCGGGCGAGCGAAGAGACGCGGCAGCACCCGGATTCTGGGGTTCACAAGTGGCCGCGGGGGCGGGCCACGCCAGCGGCTGGTCACACACGGCCACGGCCCCAGCGTGGCTCCCTTCCCGCAGCCCTGCCGAGGAGGCCGGCGTCACCGCTCGGCTGCCCCCTCGGCCTTTGCCCCGTCCCAATCAGGCCCTGCTCGGGGCCTCAGGCACCCCCTTTCTGGCCCCCGCTGGCCCCCCCACTCCAGCCATCCCCTCCCAGGCCCAGGCAGAGCAGCCAGGCCCACCCGAGAGCCGGGCGCCCAGCCTGCAAGGAGCGGTGCCAAGCCACAGAACAGAACAGCACAGCCCAAAGCCCCAGTCTGCCCTGCCCCCAGGCGGGGAAAGGAAATCACCCCCAGGCTGAACATCTGCACGCAAAGCCGGGGCAGAGAGAGGGGGCTGCTGGAAACGTCCCTGGGAGTTAAACTGGCCCCACAGCCGACCCACGGCAGCGGCTCCTGTCCTGTGGGACTGGGCCCGGCTCCGCCTCCCCCCATTGATGCTCCTCCATGGCAGATTCGCAGCCTCGCTTCCCCCGTCCCCCCAGGGTCCCCCTCCCTCGGGCACCCCGACCCCCCGTCCCCTCAGGGTCCCCCTCCCCCGGAGCACCCCGACCCCCGTCCTCCCAGGGTCCCCCTCCCCCGGGCACCCCGACCCCCCGTCCCCTCAGGATCCCCCTCCCCCGGGCACCCTGACCCCCCGTCCCCTCAGGATCCCACTCCCTCAGGCACCCCGACCCCCCGTCCTCCCAGGGTCCCCCTCCCCCGGGCACCCCGACCCCCCGTCCTCCCAGGGTCCCCGTCCCCTCAGGATCCCACTCCCCCGGGCACCCCGACCCCCCGTCCCCTCAGGATCCCCCCTCCCTCAGGCACCCCGACCCCCCGTCTCCCCTCCCCCGGGCACCCAACCCCCCGTCCCCTCAGGATCCTCCCTCCCCCGGGCACCCAACCCCCTGTCCCCTCAGGTTCCCCCTTCCCCGGGCACCCAAGCCCCCGTCCCCCCAGGATCCTCCCTCCCCCGGGCACTCCGACCCCCCGTCCCCTCAGGATCCCCCCTGCCCCGGGCACCCTGACCCCATCCCCTCAGGATCCCCCTGTGACGGAGTGGGGTGTGCTGGGGGGCTGTGACGTAGTGGGGGGGCTGTACACACTTGTGGCCCTGGGCCCATACTGCTGGGCAGCCGTGGGTTGTGGGTGACCCCTGCTGGCCGGTGCCTGTAGCACTGCCCAGGGGGGGGTGTCTCTACAGACAGGCATGTTGGTCATGGCCTAGCAAGTTCTCACCTGGCCAGGAGAAGGGGTGTGAACAAAGGAAGGGAGGGGGGCTGTCTGGGGGGGGAGTGGCCGGGGGCCAAGAGAGGGGGCAGGTTGGCTGGGCAAACATGGAGAGAAGAGACTAAGCCGAGTGCGGGGGGTTCGGGGGCCTGGGTGCCCTGCCCTGGGGGGCTGAGGCTGCCTGCCCCTCACTCCGACGTGCACCTCGAACCCGGGCCGGGCTGGATCTCCGAGAAGCACTAAACCCCCCTGTTCCACGGGCGGGCGGAGCCCCCTCGGGCTGCGGAGGGGTGCAGGGCCGGGGGGTCCCCGAAACGCCGTCACAGGGGTGTCGGGGCGGGATGCACTGCTCCCCGTGGGTGGCGCTTCCAGCAGCGAGTGACGGGGCGCAGGAGACGGACGGGGCTTAGAGCGAAGTGGTTCCGGGGAGTCGTGGGGCGCCGCAGCACTCGGCCGGCGAGTCGGCACCCCGGGGACCGGCGGGGCGATGGCCTACGCCCGGCTCCTGAAGGCAGACCTGGTGGGGCTGTGCAGAGACAGGGGCCTGCCCATGGAGAAAGCAAGCAAGGACCAGGACTGCCCGGCTGGAAGAGAATGACCCGTCTAGGGGCCGGGATCCTGTCCCAGCGGGGAGCAGCCAGACCCCCCTGGGAGCGACCCAGGCCCTCAGACCGGAGGGAGGGCTGACGTGCACCAGAGAGACGCGGTGCCCACCGGGCCACGCTCCGCCAGCAGCGGCTCATCCAGGGCGGGGTCCCTCCCGGCAGAGCTGCGCCAGCTGATCGAGCTGCGGCTAAAGGAATTGGAGGACCGAGAGAGGCAGCGGTAGCACGAGCTGGCCATGGCGGAGCGGAGAAGCCGAGGGGCCCCGCTCCAACCAGCCCTGCGGCACAAGTCCGGGCTGACCCCCGAGACGTGCAGGGAGGAGTTCCAGGGGGTGCAGAAGGGGCCACGGGAGACGTATGGGGATCTGGCCTCCCGCCTGGCGCAATACAGCTGCAAGAGGGTGCGCGGGGCGGGCCCAGGACTTCATAGACCCATAGACTTTAAGGTCAGAAGGGACCATTATGATCATCCCGTCTGACCCCCTGCACAGTGCAGGCCACAGAATCTCACCCACCCACTCCTGGAATAATCCTCTCACCTAGATCTCAGATACTGAAGCCTTCAAATACTTTGAAGACCCCAAGATGCAGAGAATCCTCCAGCTGTGACCTGTACCCCATGCTACAGAGGAAGGCGAAAAACCTCCAGGGCCTCTGCCAATCTACCCTGGGGGAAAATTCCTTCCCGACCCCAAATATGGCGATCAGCTAAACCCTGAGCATGTGGGCAAGACTCACCAGCCAGACACCCAGAAAGTTCTCTATAGTAACTCCTATCATCCCTCCATTGACCTATTCCCACTGATAATGAATGGACAATTAGTTACCAAGATCATGTTATCTCATCAAACCATCCCCTTCATAAACCCATCTAGTTTAATCTTGAAGCCAGCTAGATCTTTTGCCCCCACTACTTCCCTTGGAAGGCCGTTCCAGAACCTCACTCCTCTAATGGTTAGAAACCTTCGTCTAATCTCAAGTCTAAACTTCCTACTAGCCAGCTTATATCCATTTGTTCTTGTGTCCACATTGGTATTAAGCTTAAATAATTCCTCTCCCTCCCTGGTATTTATCCCTCTAATATATTTAAAAAGTGCAATCATGTCCCCCCTCAGCCTTCTTTTGGTTAAAGTAAACAAGCCAAGCTCCTTGAGTCTCCTTTCATAAGACAGGTTTTCCATTCCTCGGATCATCCGAGTGGCCCTTCTTTGTACTGGTCCAGTTTGAATTCATCCTTCTTAAACATGGGAGACCAGAACTGCACACAGTATTCCAAATGGGGTCTCACCAATGCCTTGTATAATGGCACTAACACCTCCTTATCCCTACCGGAAATACCTCGCCTAATGCATCCCAAGACCGTATTAGCCTTTTTCACGGCCATGTCACAATGGCGGCTCATAGTCATCCTATAATCAACCAGGACTCCAAGGTCCTTCTCCTCCTCTGTTACTTCCAACTGATGTGTCCCCAGCTTATAACTAAAATTCTTGTTATTAATCCCTAAATGCATAACCTTACACTTCTCACTATGAAATTTCATCCTATTGCTATCACTCCAACTTACAAGATCTCCAGATCTTCCTGTATGATATCCCGATCCTTTTCCGAATTGGCAATAGCTCCCAACTTTGTGTCATCCGCAAATTTTATCAGGACACTTCCACTTGTGGTGCCAAGATCAGCGATAAAAAGATTAAATAAAATTGGCCCCAAAACTGATCCCTGAGGAACTCGCTAGTAACCTCCCTCCAACCCGACAGTTCACCTTTCAGTGTGACCCGCTGTCGTCTCCCCTTTAACCAGCTGCTTATCCACCTCTCAACTCTCATATTAATCCCTGTCTTTTCCAATGGAACCAATAGTTCCCCGTGTGGTTCTGTACCAACTGCCTTACTAACGTCGAGGTAGATCAGCTCCACTGCATTTCCTTTATCTAAAAAATCCGGTGATGCTGGAGCAGTTCTATGGGGCGTGCCCGCCTAGCCTGAGGCTCTGGCTCAAGGACCGGAGGCCAGGGGCCCCCAGGAGGCTGGCGGGCGAGTTCACGGAGAGCCGGTCCGGGTGTGAACGGGAGTCCCGGAGAGAGAGGGAACTACGCAGAGACCCTCGCCCCGCAACCCAGGTAGTGCTTACAGACACCGGCCAGCAGGGGTCACCCCCAGCCCACGCAGCCACCGGTGGCTGCCCAGCAGAGTGGGCCCAGGGCCACACGCGTGGACAGCCCCCCCACTACGTCACAGCCCCCTCCCTGGGCACCCCAACCCCCCGTCCCCTCAGGATTCCCCCTCTCCCGGGCACCCCGACCCCCCGTCCCCTCAGGATCCCCCCTCCCCCGGGCACCCCGACCCCCCGTCCCCTCAGGATCCCCCCTCCCCCGGGCACCCCGACCCCCCGTCCCCTCAGGATCTCCCCTCCCTCGGGCACCCCGACCCCCCGTCTCCCCTCCCCCGGGCACCCCGACCCCCCGTCCCCTCAGGATTCCCCCTCTCCCGGGCACCCCGACCCCCCGTCCCCTCAGGATCCCCCCTCCCTCAGGCACCCCGACCCCCCGTCTCCCCTCCCCCGGGCACCCCAACCTCCCGTCCCCTCAGGATCCCCCCTCCCCCGGACACCCCGACCCCCTGTCCCCTCAGGATCCCCCCTCTCCCGGGCACCCCGACCCTCCGTCCCCTCAGGATCCCCCCTCCCCCGGGCACCCCGACCCTCCGTCCCCTCAGGATCCCTCCTCCCCCGGGCACCCCGACCCTCCGTCCCCTCAGGATCCCCCCTCCCCCAGGCACCCCGACCCTCTGTCCCCTCAGGATCCCCCCTCCCTCAGGCACCCCAACCCCCCGTCTCCCCTCCCCCGGGCACCCCAACCTCCTGTCCCCTCAGGATCCCCCCTCCCTCAGGCACCCCGACCCCCCGTCTCTCCTCCCCCGGGCCCCCCGATCCCCCGTCCCCTCAGGATCCCCCCTCCCCCGGGCATCCCGACCCCCCCGTCCCCTCAGGATTTCCTCTCCTTCAAGGACCCCAAACCCCCATCCCCTCAGGATCCCCCTCCCTGGGCACCCCAACACCCCGCTGGTGCCGCGTGCTGGGACAGACCCTGTCTCTGGCTCCCAGCCGAACCTGCTTTCCACGGCCAAGCTTTGACCATTGTGGGCCCGTCCCTGCATGGCTGGCGCCGTCTTTAATTGCAGGCCATGTGGACGAACCCTGCAGGAATGTGGCTGACCCACTCCACCCCCCGCTCCCCACCCCCCAGCCACAGGGCTGGCAGCGGCCGGACTCTCCCGGGCAGCCTCTCTCCCCCTCTGGCCCTTGGGCGGAAGGGCTGGAAAAGCCGGATTGCTCTGCGGAGAGAGCCCTTCGGCCTGGCCGTGGCTGCAGCGCCCCACCGGAGTCCAAGCGCGCGGGGGGCAGACCGCCCAGCCTGCCGGCCTCCCTCGTGCGGCCCCAGGGGCGAGGGGAAGGGAGAGGACCCGGCGTGGGTCCACGGCCGATAAGAAGACCCCCAAACACGGTTCCAGGCTGGCTAAGCCGCCCTTCTGCAGAAAAGGACCTGGGGATCCAGTGGGGGAGAAGCCGGAGATGAGACAACAGGGGCCCGTGTAGCCAAGAAGGCTAATGGCATATTTGGCTGCATTAGGAGGAGCATGGCCAGCAGATCCAGAGATGTCGTCATTCCCCTTTATTGGGCTCTGGTGAGGCCACAGCTGGAACATTGTGTCCAGTTTTGGGCCCCCCACTACACACACTCGGTGCCTCCTGAGGTCTCTGCCCGCCTGTGGATTCTCTGAGCTTTCGTGGCCCAAACCCACTTCCGCAGAGGTTGGGCGAATCAACACCCAGCAGCCCGCAGGAACGGGAGCGCACACACCTGGAGGGGAACGTTTTAACCGGCCTGGTCGCTCCGTCATGGGCAGAACAGTGGCTGTTCCTGCACAAAGGCGTTTCACCAGCCAGTCCCAGAACCAGGGTGCGGAACTGACCTTCATCGGCGGATGTGACACCGTTTCCCTGGGCTTGGACAAACCCATTAACTGGATGTCGCATTACAAAGCCAGCCCCCCTCCCGTTCACACTGGCGCTTTTACTCAATAGCTAAGAATGGGACACTTCCGGCCCACTTCATCAGCCGCATTAGCACCATCCTCCAATGGACGGGCACCTTTCCCCTCCTTTTCATAAAAACGAGGTTTTTAGTCCTCTCCAGCTCATCATCTGAGGAAGTGGGTTTTGTGCAGGAAAGCCCAGGATACGATATAGGTGTGTTACTCTGCGATGTAGCGGGGGGGGGGGGGGGGCTGTCTACTTTTGCAATCCTGTGTTCCTGCCTGGCTGCATTGCGTTAGGTGTGATTCCCCACGATGCATTGGGGAGGGTCCAGCGGAGGTGATCAAAATAATTTGGGGGCTGGCGCACTTGACCTACGAGGAGAGGCTGCGGGAGTTGGGTTTGTTCAGTCTGCAGAAGAGAAGAGTGAGGGGGGATGTGAGAGCAGCCTGCAACTTCCTGAAGGGAGGTTCCAAAGAGGCTGGAGAGAGGCTGTTCTCAGTGGCAGATGGCAGAACAAGGAGCAATGGGCTCAAGTTGTGGTGGGAGAGGTCCAGGTTGGATATTAGGAAAAACTATTTCCCTAGGCGGGTGGGGAAGCGCTGGGCTGGGTTCCCTAGGGAAGTAGTGGAGTCTCCATCCCTAGAGGTGTTTGAGTCTTGGCTTGACAAAGCCCTGGCTGGGTTGATTTAGTTGGGATTGGTCCTGCCTAGAGCAGGGGGCTGGACTTGACGACCTTCTGAGGTCTCTTCCACTCTATGGCTCTATGATTCTACGACTCACTCCAGGTGTGTGTTGGGCCCAGACAGCTGGGGGAAGGGGGCAGTCTCAGAAGATAACTCTTTCCCAGGAAGACACGAAGGATACAGGTGGGGGTGTCACCAGGCTGAGAACTAGGCCTGCGAGTTGGGACAGGCTTGGCGGGGCTAGGATAAGTGCAGAGGCTTAGAGCAGGACAGGGGGGTGAAGGGGCCACGAGCCCCTGCCCCCCGAGAGGAATACGGCTGTCTGCTCTCGGTGCCTGTGCCGACATCGCTCCTATGCCGCACTGTGTCCCTGAGAACCAATAACACCGACTCTACCGGCCGGCTGAGAGTGACGTCTGGCTGTGGATGGGGGTGCAGGGTCGGGGGCTCCCCGACACGCTGGCCCAGGTGCAACAGGACCAGGGGAATCATCGCTCGGTGGCCCCCTCGAAAACGGTTGTCTGCGTTCCTGCCGGTAGCTCCGCCCGGCCCGTAAATAGGATGACGACGGGGGTGGGGCCCCTCCGTCTGAGGCCCTGCGGCTTTTCAGTCCGAAGAGCTGCGGGGCACAGTGGCGTGGTGGCTTTGAGACAAGGACGGTTCGCAGCAAGCCGCTGAAAAGTGGGGAGCAGAGCCCTGGGCGGGAGAGGGGGAGAAAACGAAGTCGGTTTAAAAGAAAGGAAAAACCCCTCCCCTGCGCTGTCTGAGCCGGGGTGTTAGAGACGTGTTTGAATACGACGGAGAGGAGTCGATTTCACTGCCCCCTAGCGAAACGACGGGGTGATCGATCTGTTGCGGCCAGTGAGCCTGTAGACCTTGGTTTGGAAATGATTATCTCTCCTTGACTCTGCCAAAATCAAAGATACTGGTTATCAGTCATTCGGGTTGCTGGGCGTTCGCCCAAAACACGGGGTGGAGGGGGGCGGCCGATTCTGAGGAATATTAAAGTAAAGCCCCAGGCATTCCCGGAACACTTGGGTTGGGGCTTTTGAGCAACTCAAAGTCTTTACAACTTTTTTTTTTGGCAAAGTCTGCTTCAACAGCAAACCCGAATCGGCCGCGAAATGGACGGCCTGCGGGTTTGCAAACCTCACCCGAGCCCGGCTCAGCTCGGAGGGTGCCGGGGTGAACCCTGGCGTGCCACGCGGGAGGTATCCGTGGGGTCTGTACAAGGGTTGGCCAGTCCCGCTGTGATTTCACAAGACACCTCGACTCGGCGCGGGACGGAACCTGTTTAACCACCCAAAGACCTTCCCAGATATCGGCTCGGCCCCCACGCTGGCAGGGAGGGAATCGGGCTGTGAAGGGCTGTGGTTCATGCTGATTTACTGTTTGATCCTATCAGCAGGAAAATGCCTCGCAAGGAAGAATTAGCCCCAAGCAGCTCAGTTGCACAAGACCCCCCCACACAGCAAAGGGGAACGTGTAGGCAGAGGCCGTGTAACTCCTCCATGGAGCCCTTTATGAAGAGTTGCAGGGATCACTCACCTTGCCCGCTGCAGCCTGTGATGTCTGTTTAACGCAAAGAGTTGAAGCGGTAAGAAAACCTGAGCTTTCTTGGGGGGTGAGGAGGGGGGGAGGAGACTGTCTTGACCAGCGTGACTGCTGCTGGACTCCAGATGAGTTATGTTGCTGTAACTCTGAAAAGATATATTCTACTAGAAGACTTACCCAGCATTACCCAAGGAACGGAGCTGGCCGAGGGCAGCGGGGGCCATGCGGCCTGCCCATGGCTTCTCCCCAGGGGCAGCGGGAGCCACGTGGCAGCCGGCACCTGCTTCCTAGGGCACGCTAGGGTGGCATGGGCCATGCTGCCAACCAGCTGCTGCATGCTGCCCCCTGTGGTTATCCGTGGGTATAACTAGCCCTTCTATCACACCCCTCCCTTTCCGTTGGCTGGAAAACAATCCCATTTCCGGCCTATCCCATTGTCCTGGCCCAACTCAACCCTGACTATGCTTTAAGTGAGGAGAAGAGAAAGCTGCCTGTCACATTTGGTGGTCCTAAGCTCTTACCATTTAGGAGGAGTTCTTGACAAACGGATTCACAGAACATAAGAACGGCCGTACTGGGTCAGACCAAAGGTCCATCTAGCCCAGTATCCTGTCTGCCCACAGTGGCCAGCGCCAGGTGCCCCAGAGAGGGTGGACCAAAGACAATGATCAAGCGATTTGTCTCCTGCCTCCTTCTCCAGCCTCTGACAAACAGAGGCCAAGGACACCATTTTATCCCCTGGCTAATAGCCTTTTATGGACCTAACTTCCATGAAATTATCTAGCTTCTCTTTAAACTTTGTTATAGTCCTAGCCTCCACAGCCTCCTCTGGCAAGGAGTTCCACAGGTTGACTACAGGCAGTCCCCGGGTTACATGGATCCGACTTACATCAGATCCCTACTTACAAACGGGGTGAGGCAACCCCACACTAGCTGTGCCCCCCCCCAGCAGACCAGGGAGACGCGAAGCTAGAGCCCCCCCCCCCAGCAGACCAGGGAGACGCAGAGTGGCTTTTCTCAGCAGACACCTCAGCTTGAGAATAAAGGACTGAGGGAAGTGAGGTGTGGGAGAATAAAACTGAGCTCTGGAGAAATGTTTGGCTCGAGTTTCCCCTACAACAGGCATGTCCAAAGTCCGGCCCGCGGGCCAAATGCGGCCCGCGGTCGGATTTAATACGGCCCCCCGCTTCTCCCGGCTCCCCGGTGCTTTTTTTAACTGGCGCGCTCAGCGCGCCGCTTCGGGCCGCCGCCGCCGCCGCGGTCCCAAACCCTGCCCCTGCACTCCGCTTTGGGGCTGAGAGTGCAGGGACAGCCCCCGCTTCCTCCCCCTCTCCTGGCTCCCCGGCGCTCCTCTGACTGGCGCCGCTTCCGGCCGCGCCGCCGCCATCCATGGCGGCCGCTGCGGTCCTAAAGTCCTCCGTGTAGGGCACGTCCGCAGCCCCGCTCCCCCGCTTGGCTACGGGTTCGCCCTGCCCCCGGGCTGCCGTGAGGCCAGCGTGCCCTGCGCTCTCCGCCCGCCTCTGACCCTGCAAGCCCTCTACCTTGGGGCTGAGAGTGCAGGGACGGACTCCGCAGATGCTGAGATCAGGGACTGCCTTTGAACCAGACCTAGCCTATGTACTGCAGTCCAGATCTCAGTTTCACCCTTCACATTAGTGTAGGCAAGTTTTTTTTTCAATTGAGATGAATACATTGTAAAATCTCAGTTAATGTCAGTTGGTCTAAATCAGTTATAAATATATTTGGACACAACATGTATAGTTGGTGTTATGTCGTTTGCCGTTTGCAATAAACTTTGCATAAAATAGTTAATTTGCATTTAATTTTAATGGTTCAAAGAATGTCAGGCAAAATGGTCGGCCCTCACGCATGTTCACTTCATCAAATCTGGCCCTCTTTGAAAAAAGTTTGGACACCCCTGCCCTACAATATGTACCAGTTCCGACTTACATACAAATTCAACTTAAGAACAAACCTACAGTCCCTATCTTGTACGTAACCCGGGGACTTCCTGTACACGCTGGGTGAAGAAGAACGTTCTGTTGTTAGTTTTAAATCTGCTACCCATTAACTTCATTTGGTGTCCTCTAGTCCTTATATTATGGGAACTAATAACTAACTTTTCTTTATTCACCCTCTCCACACCACTCATGATTTTATAGACCTCTATCCCATCCCCCCTCAGTCTCCTCTTTTCTAAACTGAAAAGTCCCAGTCGCTTTAGCCTCTCTTCACAGAGGGACGGCCACACGGACAGAGACAGACAAACTCTCTAAAATACACAGTAGATAACGCCACTCATCTGCCACCTGTTGATGTGTAGAGGCTGCAAAAGCTGCATGTCATCAGGGGAAGGAAAATCCCATGGGAACTGTAGTTGTGCCATTTTAAAAACAGCAGCAAACCACAAAACATGGTATTATAGGATGCAGCAGGGTTGGAGGTATCTAGGGAAGAATACTCACTAAAACGTTGCTTGTTCTTTAACCCAAAGGCCCAGGTACACTTGTGGGAAGTCCGATTAACCCCTCCTTTACCCTGTGGCGGAAGGTACATTTCTGATTTTGGCTTTTAAAAAGGTGGGCTCTTTTAAAACCAGGGGACTTTAAAAAGTTGGTGTTATTGTTTAAATGGTTGTTTGTGTTTTAGGGCATATGCAGGAGACGGGGGGGGGGTCTCTTGAAAAGTAGTTTGCAGCGAACTCTTGGTTTGGAGTGTTTTTAAATACCGCGTTTTTTACTGTGTGCAAAGGGTGTGAGTTTTTAAATGGTTACAAAAGGTGATTTTGATGTTCAAATTGTTTGTGAGTTGGGGGGGGACGTGCACGCCTTGTCGCCAATTGTTGGCGTTGAGCGTTTTTTAAAAATATTGGGGATTTTACACTGCGAACTGTGCTTTGGGGGGGGTGGTTTAAAAAGGAGCTTTCGATTGTCGGGTGTCATTTAGGGCCATGCAGGAGGAAGGTGTGGGGATGAACTGAACAGTATTGTGTTGCAAACTGTTGAAATGGAGTGTTTAAATAGCTGGGTTTGACGGTCTCTGCAAACACGGCTTGCCAGCTCTCCAAGGTGCCTTTGCACCAACTCCAGGAGTCTGTGGGTTTTAAAAGTATTTAGTTGCAAACTGTTGGTTGGGTTTGGAGTGTTGAGAATCCTGTGCAAAAGGGGTGGGTGTTGGGGGGGGAAGGGTTGGGGGTCTGGCTGAAACTGGCGCACGTGGTTTGGGGTTTAGGGGCCCACCTAGAGGAGAGGGGCGGCTTTCTGGCCCAGAACGTTGCTGCAAAGTGGCTTGGAGGGGCAGACGCACCCGGGTTTTCCCTCTGGGCCAAGGGTGCTTTTCAAACAGGTGGGCCACGTCGGTTCCAAGGGGTCGAGTCCCGATTTCGGGGCACGTGCAGGAGGCAGGCCTGGGGCTTGTGACAAGGATTTGCCTGGCCGAGGGGTTTAAACCCCTCCCCCTCTGGAGGCTACGTGGGGCTCCGCTTGGCTCCCTCTCGGGGGGACGCCGGGGAGGGGCTGAGCTGGTGGTCGGGGCTGTTGGCAGAGGATCTGCAGGGGCTGGGCACGCGAAGGCTGCTCCCCCCCAGAGCAGGGAGGTTCTGGAGCCGGGGTCACGTCACCCACTCGCGGGAGGCCGGCGTTGGCACCGGTGATGCCCAGGGTCGGCCGCCGGGCTGGCCTGGGCCAGGCGGCTCCTTCCAGGCCGGGGTCCTGGGGTGAATCGTTGCCAGACTCTGGTGTCCACTACCACCCCCCTGGCACTGACGCTAGGGCCCTGCTGCTGGGGGGGAGCGGCCAGGGTGGGGGGGGGGAGGGACATGCAAACGCTCCAGGGACACAGCCTGGACAATCTTCCCTCCCTCCCCCCTTCCAGCAGCCCTCCCCGGGGGCGGGACGCAGGCCAAGCCACAGTTGCACAAGGGGGTGATGTAAGGGCGACGCCCATGCCCGGGTCCCTGGGGGCCGGGTATTTAACCGCCCTGCCCCGGCCGCCGGCAGCACAGGAGAAGGGCAGGGCAGCGAAGCGGCTCCCAACTGGCCATGGAGCTCCTGGGGGCCGTCACCCTGGTGCTGGTCATCGGCCTCTCCTGCCTCCTGCTCCTCTCCAGCTGGAGGCAGAGGCGGGGGGCCGGGAAGATGCCCCCGGGCCCCCTCCCGCTGCCCCTGCTGGGGAACCTGCTGCAGGTGGATCTCACCAACATGCGCAAGTCCCTGCTGGAGGTAGGTGGCTTTTCCTGGGACCCCCAGGCTGCGCCCGCCACCCCCTGCAGGCCCCCCACTAGGGGCACTGGGAGGTCCAGGGGGTAGAGCTGTGGGGGGCAAAGGTGGGGTAAAGAGGTATGAGGAGGGGCAGGGGGTGGGGGGGCAGGACACGGCTTGCTGCAAGGGGTCTGGGGTATGGGGCGAGGATCATGGGGGGGCAGGACACGGCTTGCTGCGAGGGGTCTGGGGTGCGGGGCGAGGATCATGGGGGGGCAGGACTCGGCTTGCTGCGAGGGGTCTGGAGTGTGGGGCGAGGATCATGGGGGGGCAGCGTGGGACGGGGAAGGTGCTGAGTTGGGATGGGGTGGATGTGGGTTGGCGTCGGGGGATCAGGGTTGCTCGGGGGGGGGGGTGCTCTGCATTCCACTCCCCGTGTCTCAGGGTGTCCCCGTCCCGGCGGCAGATCAGCGAGCGCTACGGGCCCGTCTACACCCTGCACCTGGGCCCCCGGCGGGTGGTGGTGCTGTGCGGCTACCGGGCCGTGAAGGAGGCCCTGCTGGACCAGGCCGAGGACTTCGGCGGGCGCGGGATACAGGCCACTTTCGACTGGCTCTTCCGGGGCTACGGTCCGTCACCGCCGGGGGAGGGGAGGGAGCCGGGGGGCGCGAGGGGGCAGCTCCCAGACGGGCCTACGGCGGGCGCCCACCCGGGCTGCTCCGGCCGTTCCCAGCCATCCCGAAAATCTCCGTGCCGCCCCGATCGCAGCAGCTTCCTGCCCGTTGGGCCCCGAGACAGGTTCTCCGCTCAGCGCCCCCGGGCTACGGCTGGGGCCTGTCGCTGCTTGGCTGCCAAGCCACATGGCGGGTCCAAAGTCAAGTTTGGGAGGGCGAACGTGGGGGGGGGGGGAGGGGGAGTCAATGCCGTTCCCTGCCCCCGCCTGCATTTCATTCGGCGGCTTTTGGGCGTTTTTTCAGGGCCAACCGCCCGGCTGTTCTAAAGCCGGATCACAGGGACACCCCACGAGTCCCTGAGCAATGGGGGGGGGGGGCGGGGGGGGGGGGAAATCCGGCACTCTCGCCCGCTGCATTTCTCCGGGCAAAACCCGTCTCTGTTTTATTGATTTGTGCGGCAGCTCGGGGCCCCAGCTACCCCCCCCCCCGCACCATCGGAGAAATAAAACAATTCCCCCTCCCCGGCCCCCGCGGGAAAGGTTCTCGTTAGCGCCCCCTAGTGGCTGGTTACAACACCCCGGGGTCCCTGCCTCACGGCCTGGCTCCTCCCCCCCGCCCCCCCAGGAGTGGCTTTCAGCAACGGGGAGCGCGCCAAGCAGCTGCGCCGCTTCTCCATCACCACGCTGAGGAACTTCGGGGTGGGGAAGCGCGGCATCGAGGAGCGGATTCTGGAGGAGGTGCACTTCCTGCAGGAGGCCCTGCGGGGCACAAAAGGTGGGTCGTGGGCGTGGAACGGTGCCCCCATCCCCGCCCCGGAGCCAGCCTCACAGCACCCATTGTGCAGATGGGGAAACTGAGTCACAGAGCGGGGGCAGGGCCCGCAAGGAGGGGTCAAGCCTAGGAGTTGAGGCGTAGGCTCTGCCAAAGATAGCCCTACTCTGCCTCCTGGGGGGGCCGGCCGGGGTGGGGGGGTGCTGCAAGGATGGGGGCAGGTGGCTGCAGTGCCAGGCATGAGCAGGTGGCCAGGCCTATTGCGATGCAGCTCCGGGTGAGCTGCGACTTGGGGGGCTGGGATCCATCTGGGGGCAGCCCCCTGCTAGCATGTGCCCCACCCAGCAGTGGGCGTCTCCCCCCTCCAGGTCTGCCCTTTGGTTGGTCGGGGGCATGTCCCATCCGGCCCGGGACCCACCTGAATCAGAGTCCAGGCTCCAGGCGAGTCGCCCACAGCCCCCCCAAGCGGGCAAAGTGCCCTCCCTCCGTTCCCTCGACACCCGTTCCAGGTGCTTCCCTTTAGCAAAGACGCTCAGGACGCCCTTTGGGCAGAGGGGGAAACTGAGGCACGGAGCAGGGAGGGGGCAGGGTTGCGCGTGGGGTGCTGACCACGGACACAGATGGGGTGGGCTGAAAACCGGCGGGTGCGGGCGGGACTCCGGGCCCGTCGCCACCACACCGGGGGCAGGCGGTGGCTACGTGGCTGGCGGCACATTTGCCTGCAGCACGGCAGGGCTGTGTCCCCGCGGACCGGCGCGAAGCTGCGCTCGCTCGTGGGCGGGGTGGGGGTTGACGCCAATGAGGGCGCCAGCGTAGCTGGTCAGTTGCCAGTGCAGGCAAAGACGTGGCCAACGTGGAAAGGGGGCGGGAGGCGACATGTGAAACCAGCCTGCGAGGACAGAGATCAACCTGAGAAACAGCCGGCTCAGCACTCACAGCTGCCAAGCAAACAGCCCCTGGGCCCGGCAGGCCCGGCAGGGGCGAGGCAGGAACACCCAGGAGGGTTGAATAACGGGGGGATGCGTGGTTCAGACTGCCCCTCAGGGCTGGTCGGTGGGAGCCCGTGCGCTCTGGGTGAGGGGGAAGAGGGCGAGGGGCAGAGCCGGGAACAGCGTGGGCTGCTCGCGAGGGCCGGGTCAGTTCTCCTCCTCTCCCCCTCGGGGCCGGGCCTCCAGCCAGGGATCAGGGGACCGTCGGCAGCGTTCCCTGTGAGCTGGGCGCTTGGGTGGCCGCTCCAGAGAGATTCAGTTGCCTCTCCGCCCCATTGTTGGCTTTACTGGTAGTGCACATTCCCGGTGCACACCAAAAAATTATTCCGCACGTGGACGTGGCACATGGCCGAGGGATCCGTGGAGGCGAGATGCTCCGTGGCACTGCCCCCCACGCCACCAGGCACCCACCCCATGCGTGTGCCCCCCCCCAGGTCTGCCCTTTGACCCCACCTACTTCCTGAGCCGCTCCGTGTCCAACGTCATCAGCTCGGTGGTGTTCGGGGACCGGTTCGACTACGAGGACAAGGAGTTCCTCTCCCTGCTCTACATGATCACCGAGAGCTTCCGCTTCACCGCCACCGCCTGGGGGCAGGTACGCCAGGGTCCCCACCGGGGGGAGCGGCCCAGCCCCCCGCCACGGCTCCCAGGCCTGCCCGTGGGGACGGGGGGGCGCTGGCTCCTCCGGGCCAGGGGGTACGGAGCTGGGGAGACCAGAGTGGAGCTGAGGCGGAGTCTGCGGTGCTGGGTGCCACCCAAGGGAACGTGGGCGGGCGGTGTGAACCGGGAGAGATGAACAGACTGAGGAGGGGGGGCAGGGGAGGGACCCCCCAGCTCTCCACCCCGCCCCCATTCAGCGGCTCCGTGGCTCTCCCTGTCCCCAGCTCTACGAGATGTTCTCGGGCACCATGTGCTACCTGCCTGGCCCCCAGCGCGAGGCCTTCAAGCAGCTGGCCGGGCTGGAGCAGTTCATCGAGAGGAAGGTGAAGGCGAACCTGGAGAGCCTGGACCCCAGCGCCCCGCGGGATTTCATCGACTGCTTCCTGACCAAAATGCAGCAGGTGCCGGGGGGTGGGGAGGGGGCGGAAGCTGGAAGAGCAAACGGCCTGGTTCTAACCGGGGCTTTGTACTGTACCCGGGTCAGACCGGGGTTCAGGCGTGGGGGGCAGGGAAATCGAGCCCCTTGGAAAGCACAGAGCCGGGGAGCAGGTGCAGGTGCAGGGCTGGAACTCCGTTGAGCTGGGCTCTGCCACCGCCTGCCCTTGTGGCCTTAGTCACATCACAGCATCGCGCTGTGCCTCAGTGTCCCCCCTGCCTACGGGGAAGGAGAGCTGTAAGGGGGGGATTGTGGTTTGCTTCATTTTTGTGCAGGAGCAGCCAGGAGCAGGGACAGCGCAGCGACGTCCCGGCTGGCGTCTGCCCAGTCGAATCGGGAAGGTCCTCACACGTCCCTTTGCCCCGCCTTGGTCTTTTCCAGGAGCAGGAAAACCCGGCCTCCGAGTTCTCCCTCAAGAACATCGTGCTGACCACGCTCTCGGTCTTCTTCGCCGGCACGGAGACGGTCAGCACCACGCTGCGCTACGGCCTCCTCATCCTGCTCAAGCACCCCGAGATCGAAGGTAGCCGCCCCGGCGCACAGGCCGCCCAAAGGACCCGGTGGGGGGCGCCCGTGGGAGGCGGAGGAAGCCGGGGGGCGGGGGCGGGCGGGTTGGCCCTCTCCCATTGCGATTCCAGGGCTGGATTCAGCCTTAGCTGCCCGGGGGCCAAGCCAGAGTCGGGTGGGGGGCAGCTCCCGCTGGGGCCAAGCCGGATTCCCGCCGGGCCCCCCTGGAGCTGTGCCGCCGTCTCCGCAGAAAAGATCCACGAGGAAATCGACCGGGTGATCGGGCGCAACCGCGCCCCCAGCATGGAGGACCGGAGCCACATGCCCTACACCGACGCCGTCATCCACGAGTTCCAGAGGTTCTGCGACGTCATCCCCATGGGGCTGGCCCGCCGGGTGATCCGGGACACCCCCTTCCGGGGGTACATCATTCCCAAGGTAGCGCCGGCCCCAGGAGGGTGGGCTGGGCAGGGTGCTGCCTCTGGGAAGTTGCGTGATCTAGCAGGCAAGGCACCACACTGTGGCTGGCTCTGCTACTAGCTCATTATGGGGCCTAGGGCCTCACCCCTGCCTCAGTTTCCCCACGTTACACTCACCTGTGGGGCTCGTGATCCCTCCCTTTCCCGTTTCCACTGTAGGCTCTTTGGGGAAGGGAATTCGCACGCAGTGGGCAGCGCCCATGTCTGTCAGGGTCTGTGCGGCTCCGGGCAGCACCGGGGCCTGACCTCAGCTCTGGGGGCTCCTCTGGTCCCCTAGTACCCGTTACCTGACATGGGCTGCCTTGGCATGATACGCGTGGAAAGCCAGGAGGCGCCTGCTGTGTGTGGTGTACGGCCCAGCGCTGCGGTGGCAGCGGGGGGTAGTGGTCAGAGCCGGGTCTCCTGGGGGCGGTTCCCAGCTCCGGGAGGAGCAGAGCGCAGTTGCCGGAGCTGCGGGCGTCGGGAGACAGGCGACGAGATGGGATCTCCCAACCAGCCGCCCCGCGACGTAACCTTCGCTTTGGGACAGATCGCGCCTGCGCCGGGCCGTGCCCGCGGGCGATCACGCGGCTCTCCCGTCTCTCCCGCCAGGGCACCGAGGTGTACCCGGTGCTGGGCTCCGTGCTGTATGACCCCTCGCAGTTCAGCGCCCCCGAGACCTTCGACCCCGGCCACTTCCTGGACGGCAACGGCCACTTCAAGAAGAGCGATGCCTTCGTGCCCTTCTCCATCGGTACGGACCCTCCCCCGAGCGCGGCGCTGCCCCCCCCCCCGCAGCGAGATCCCCCCCGGCCCGGCCATGGCTCACCATGCGCGGCTGCGGTGTCAGATCCCGGCCGGTGCGAATCCGCGTCACTGCCCTGGGACTGGATCCCGGCCGGTGTGAATCCGCGTCACTGCCCTGGGGCCGGATCCCGGCCGGTGTGAATCCGCGTCACCGCCCTGGGGCTGGATCCCGGCCAGTGTGAATCCGCGTCACTGCCCTGGGGCCGGATCCCGGCCGGTGTGCATCCGCGTCACTGCCCTGGGACTGGATCCCGGCCGGTGTGAATCCGCGTCACTGCCCTGGGGCCGGATCCCGGCCGGTGTGAATCCGCGTCACTGCCCTGGGACTGGATCCCGGCCAGTGTGAATCCGCGTCACCGCCCTGGGGCTGGATCCCGGCCGGTGTGAATCCGCGTCACCGCCCTGGGGCTGGATCCCGGCCGGTGCGAATCCAGATCCCCGTCCGTCCGTCCGACTGGGGCAGAGGGGCCGCGGGCTCAGAGCCCTCCCGGCTGCCCCTGCCCGGCAGCCCCTGACGCCCGGCGCGGGTCTCTCCTAGGGAAAAGGTACTGCTTCGGGGAGATGCTGGCCCGCATGGAGCTCTTCCTCTTCCTCACCAGCATCCTGCAGCACTTCCGCCTCCGCTCGCCCGTGGCGCCCCAGGACATCGACATCTCCCCGAAGCTGGTGGGGTTCGCCACCCTGCCCCGCAGCTACCAGCTCTGCCTCGTGCCGCGCTAGCGCCCCGGCTGCTCCGGGTGGCCCTGGGGAGGGTGGGAGGGGAGATCTGGGGAGGGGGGAAGGGAAGATCTGGCCATTTGTCACGGTGAGAACTGGGCCTGTCGCCAGATGGAGCCAAGAGGGCCAGTCTCCTGGGGGGACCAGCTTTCCTGGGGATCCGGGGAAGCAGGGCTCCCCGACGGGACCCACTCTCCAGCCGCACTGCAATCCAGGGGGACCTACACTAGGTGGAGTGACAGGCACGGCAGTAATTCCGTCCACACGAGCTGCCTGGGGGTGGCCGGGTGAGTGTCTCCAGGAGCCCGTCCACGCACCCTAGGGTGCTGGCCCCTCCCTGCCACTGGCCCGGTTGCCCCCCCGGGGGCCACGGGGCTGCTCCCGTTCCCCGCGGGGGGAAGGCACCTGGGGCTCGAAGGACTCCCCCTGCCCACTCCCCACCGGGAGCAGGGCCAGCTTGTCCATTTCAGGGCTCCCTGCTGCGAGCGGGCTCTGAATCTGCCCAGGGCTTCGACTCCCAGCTGGAGGCCGGTCCGGGAATCTGGGTCTCTGGGGGTTGGTGGAGGGGAGGGACGTTTTGTCAGTTTCACTGCTCCCGCCCTGACATTGACGAGACAGCCCATGGAGGAGAGGCCGTGGCTACAGACAGGGCAGCGTCCTGGCCATGTGTGCCCTGCCATAACGAGAGCCCTAGGGCAGCCCGATTGTGTAGAACAACCCAGCATGTGCAGCCACCCACCCCTGCAGTTACAATTCCACACTAAGCATCTTGCATGTTGTGTGATACACACCCACCCCTGCAGTTACAATTCCACGCTAAGCGTCTTGCATGTTGTGTGATACACACACCCACCCCTGCAGTTACAATTCCACGCTAAGCGTCTTGCATGTTGTGTGATACACACACCCACCCCTGCAGTTACAATTCCACACTAAGCATCTTGCATGTTGTGTGATACACACACCCACCTCTGCAGTTACAATTCCACACTAAGCGTCTTGCATGTTGTGTGATACACACACCCACCCCTGCAGTTACAATTCCACACTAAGCATCTTGCATGTTGTGTGATACACACACCCACCTCTGCAGTTACAATTCCACACTAAGCGTCTTGCATGTTGTGTGATACACACACCCACCCCTGCAGTTACAATTCCACACTAAGCATCTTGCATGTTGTGTGATACACACACACACAAACCCCTGCAGTTACAATTCCACACTAAGCATCTTGCATGTTGTGTGATACACACACACACAAACCCCTGCAGTTACAATTCCACACTAAGCGTCTTGCATGTTGTGTGATACACGCACACACACCCCTGCAGTTACAATTCCACACTAAGCGTCTTGCATGTTGTGTGATACACACAAGTACACCTCTGCAGTTATAATTCCACACTAAGCGTCTTGCATGTTGTGTGATACACACAAGTACACCCCTGCAGTTACAATTCCATACTAAGCGTCTTGCATGTTGTGTGATACACACAAGTACACCCCTGCAGTTATAATTCCACACTAAGCGTCTTGCATGTTGTGTGATACACACACCCACCCCTGCAGTTACAATTCCACACTAAGCGTCTTGCATGTTGTGTGATACACACACCCACCCCTGCAGTTACAATTCCACACTAAGCATCTTGCATGTTGTGTGATACACACACACACACACACTCCTGCAGTTACAATTCCGCGCTAAACATCTTGCATGTTGTGCAATACACACACACAAACCCCTGCAGTTACAATTCCACACTAAGCTTCTTGCATGTTGTGTGATACACCCCCCCTGCAGTTACAATTCCACACTAAGCATCATGCATATTGTCTGAAACACACACACACACACACACACACACACACACACACACACATATTGCAATTACTAATCCATACCAACCATCTTGCATAGTGTGAAACACACACACAGACACACACACGCTGCGATTACAAACCCATGCCAAGTCTCTCGCACATTGTGTGCAATCCATTTTGTCACGATTTCGGGAGGACGCCATTTACAAGCCGGTGGCATTTCAGGGCCCACAGCTCGGTTTCCAGCTGAATTTCGAAGTCCACGGTGTCTCTCCTAAGACGAGTTCTGGGCTCACCCGTTCGGGCTTGTTGGGGGAGGGGAGGAAGAGCCTGCTGAAGACCCGTCACTGGAACGGTGAATTTGGGGGGTGACTATTCGTGCCAGGCCCCAAACAACATCCCGTTCCAGCAGAACCCTTTCCCCAGAGCTGTACCCTCCAATCGGCATCTGGCTTCCGACGGGGGGGCGGGGCTGCCTGTGACACGGGGGCACCAGGACTTGTGCTTGCTTCGTGCACCACGAGGGATCCGAGCGAGCGGCCGCGACACGGGCGAGCGCGTTCGTCACTCGGCCTGGCAGGGCAACCGCTGCTGGTCACCTTGTGAAATAAAAGCCTCCCGTGCCGTCTGCGTGTTCACCTTTGTTCCGGGGTCTCCACCGCCGCGTGTGCTGGCGGAATACGCACGTAGGGGAAACCGCTGCCCTTCACCGAGCCTGGTGTGAATCTAAAGTCCCTCATTGACCGTCTGAACTCAGAACGTTTACGCTGATTCACCGGAAGGGCGGGTTGGTTTTTTTTCCGGTTTCTCACCAGAGCAAAACCATGCCCAATAAATTGGCCCAGAGCCGGACCCCGCGGAGCCCTCCTGCCGTTTGAACCATTATCCAGAGACCTTCTCAGGGCGGCGTTGGATCCGGGGGGTTGTTTCGTTTTTCGGGGGAGGGGTCACGCTTTTTTGTTTTGGGTGTAAAAAGAGAGTTACGTTTCAAAACCGCACACGGCCTTTCAAGACGAGAGCCTGTCAAAGCTCACCGCAAACACTTCCAGGGGAATACAACCCAGCATCCCACGACTCGAGACTCGACTCGGGTTCATTGCTTGTGACTTGAGACTCGACTCGAGACTCGACTCGGGTTCATTGCTTGTGACTTGAGTCTCGACTCGAGACTCGACTCGGGTTCATTGCTTGTGACTTGAGATTCGACTCGAGACTCGACACGGGTTCATTGCTTGTGACTTGAGATTCGACTCGAGACTCGACTCGGGTTCATTGCTTGTGACTTGAGTCTCGACTCGAGACTCGACTCGGGTTCATTGCTTGTGACTTGAGACTCGACTCGAGACTCGACTCGGGTTCATTGCTTGTGACTTGAGATTCGACTCGAGACTCGACTCGGGTTCATTGCTTGTGACTTGAGACTCGACTCGAGACTCGACTCGGGTTCATTGCTTGTGACTTGAGACTCGACTCGAGACTCGACTCGGGTTCACTGCTTGTGACTTGAGATTCGACTCGAGACTCGACTCGGGTTCATTGCTTGTGACTTGAGACTCGACTGGAGACTCGACTCGGGTTCATTGCTTGTGACTTGAGATTCGACTCGAGACTCGACTCGGGTTCATTGCTTGTGACTTGAGTCTCGACTCGAGACTCGACTCGGGTTCATTGCTTGTGACTTGAGACTCGCTCATTTTGTTAAATCGACTCGGTGAAAAAATTGTCCAAAAATGCCGCTGTTGTTTGTAACAAACCGCCCACAGCAGTCAGGGCCGGACGGAGGCCTGGGCGAGCCGGGAAGCTGCCCAGGGTGCCAACCGACGGGGGTTGCCTGATGGCAGCTGTAAGGGGCACGCGGTGTCCCTTACAGCTGCCATCAGGAGCCACGCACCCAGCTCCTGCAGCGCCAGCCCCGCGGTGCCGGCCAGCAGCGCCCTTCCCTGCACAGCTGCGGGGCCCTGCACGACCTGGTGTGTGTGCCAGCCGCACTGGC
The DNA here is from genome assembly GCF_049634645.1 of Pelodiscus sinensis. Classification (NCBI taxonomy): domain Eukaryota; kingdom Metazoa; phylum Chordata; order Testudines; family Trionychidae; genus Pelodiscus; species Pelodiscus sinensis. The sequence goes on along the minus strand of NW_027465849.1, from coordinate 8,456,770 downwards.
TGGGCCGGGCTGGGCAGTGCATGCGCCGTGTGCACGCCAGTGGTCGTGGCCGGCGAGCACATGAGCCGTGCGCACTGGGGGTGGGCCTGCGCCCTGCACCCGGGGACGGCGCCGCACGCCCAGGCTCAGGGCGCCAAAAGGGCTCAGGCCGGCCCTGACTGCAGCAATCGCATCCCCGCCGCCCAGCTGCACTGCTAGTAGTTAGCCAGTACGGCAAGTGTGATGTATGTTAAGAAATGAAAACAGACAGTGACTATTGTTATTTACCGACGATGGCTTGTACAAAAGTGACTTGATCTTTTTTAAATTCACACTGGAGACTCCACTTGAAAGTGACTTTGGGGGCTCGAGACTCGACTCGAGACTGAACTGTCGTGACTTGAGACTCGACAACGACGACTTGAAGACAACACTGCGCGTCGGGTTTTGTGAGTGAAATGGGCTGCCCAGTTGGACCCACCTGTAGTAAGTTGAGGGTCGGGAACATGGAGTCCGCAGGCCTGAATAGAGGCCCGTAACATGAAAGCAGCAACAGGCCTAGAATCTAGTGAGCCAGACTTTGGTTCAATAACTCAGGAGCCAAGAAAGAGACCCTCCTGATAACGGTGTAATTGTGTAAGTTAGGTGGAGCATGGGAGGACCAAGTACAGTCAGCCAAAAGGGAGGAACGGAACAGCTTAAGGAATGTCGTGGTACAAGGACTCCCTGGAGTTATGCACATACCGAGCGAGGTTCAGGACCAGGTCGGAACTGACAGGATGGCGAACAGAAGGTAAGCCCCCCGGCATAAGGGGAGGGGAGGTAACTAGGCAACAGAGGGTGGCCGCCTGGTACGTAACGAAGTGATGTACGTTGTCTGTACCGGTCTATAAAAGGACACCGCAGAGGGTGCTCTCCGGCCGACCTTGGCGGGGGTGCACTAGGCGCCTGAACGGCCGGTGTCATTGCCTAGACTTACAGAATGCACAGTGGCTTAACTCTGCCTGCCCGGTGTTGGTACCTTGTCAGCGCGGGCCATAGTGCCCAGTGGTGTATCTGTAGGATCTCTGCTACCGACTGGTAGAGCTTCGCATTTGGCAACAAACCTGCTCGATTGATTTCAAACCTTGCCTGCACCGGTTGTGTCCGGGGGCTGTCGGAGATCTCCCGTGTTGACCCAAGTAGACCCAAGTCTAACACTCGAGATAAAGGTGTGACGGCGCGTTGGGGTTCTCCCGTCTCCTGCACCCCGAAATGGCACGAACAGACTCCGCCAGCCGGTAGAATAGAGGGAGTTTATTGCCTCTCCAGGATACAGCACAGCACAGATGGAATCTGGTTACAGGAACTGGGGCTAAGAGGCCTCAGTGCCCCCCCTTGAGATGGGGGGTGGCTGGGCCCTACAATCCCAGCCCCCCTTCCCAGCTCCTTCTCCCCTGCTTTCCAGACAGAAACTAACTAACTCTCTTCCAGCCCTGCCCCCCAGCCAGGGGCGGCATCCACCTTCCTTTGTTCCTCTCCATGGGGGGTAGCTGGTCAGACAGGTTTGGAGCCCCCTTGCATAATGACTCACTCCCTGCCCTGCTGGGTCATGCTACAGACAGCAGAGGTCGCCCACAGTCCTAGCAAGGTACCCACACTACGTCACAAAAGGGCGCACCGATTGTTACGCACTCCGCCGAAAATTTCTCATCACCGACGGAGGAGAGGCCCGGTCAGGAGCACGCCAGGACGACCTGGACCAGACGAGACTGACACTGAGTTCAGACCACCGAAGGTACTGGGGGACAGAACGCTGAAGTACGACTCCACCGTCGGGACTCGTTTGGGTGCCCTGAAAACGGCGCCTTTTCTTACATTTACGCTGGGCTGACAATGTTTCTCCTGGCTCTAGAAATGACTTGGAGCCCTTCGGAGTGAATAGCTCCGGCCTTGTCTGCACTGACAAATAGGGTTGCCAGGTGTCCAGTATTGAACTGGGCAGCCCAGTATCTTTGCCTTCCATCCGGTCAAAAAAAATACCAGACACGTAAAAAGTCCAGTCTTTTCTGGTTTTCCTGACTCGGGCGTCCACCAGAAGGGCGGTTTGGACTTGCAGTGCAGGTCATGCAGCTGTGGCGGAGAGGATATTGGAGCAGGATGGGAATTAAAGGGGTCGCGACGGTATTTCCCCGGTCAGTCTTTTTTTTTGCTCAACAGAATTTTTTCCCGTTTTTTTTGGGAGGCTTGGTATTTTTTGTGAAACCATTTGGCAGCCCTATTGACAAGTTTTGTCACCCAAAACCTGCCTTTTGGTGACAACACAGGGAGGGCGTTTACACGGCCATACAACTCTTGGGGGGGGGGGGAACATCTAGTTTAGGAACAACAAACTTCCAGCCCCTCAAGAGACTTGTTTGTTCCCCTCCCTTTATTGTCGACCAAGAGCCAGTGCGGACTCTGCTGTTTGGTTTGTTGGGAGAACTGGCTTCCGCCAGGGTCCCACCATGCCTGCCCTGCTGGCTCTGCTCAGTGTCTTGTGATCTCTGCTGCTCTGCAGGCCTGCGCCCCTCCCCTGCCAAAGCTCCGGGACATGTCTGACAGCTGAGGGAGCTGCTCCCTTAGGGCAGGGGTTCCCAAACTTTTTGACATGGGGACCAGTAAATCCATTCATGAGATTTCAGAGGATCGGTAACATTCATTTACATATCTGCATATTCATTAAGCAAATGTCGAATATGCAAATACTTTGGTTTTGGTCCTCCCAAAGCCCACAGGGCCAGCTTTAGCAAAGCTTTTGATACGGCCACCCACAACATTCTTACCAGCAAATTAAGGGAATATGGATTGGAAAAATGGACTGTAATCCGATAAAACCCTGCACCACCACATCGTGTATTGAAAAAGGGCTCATTTATTTTCAGAAAGCCAACGCCATCTTTGGAATTTTGTATCCATATTCTCATTCCGGATGGTGAACGCCCCAGGTTCTCCATTTTGACACACTGTAGGGCCTTTAAACCTCACTGGCAGCCGTGGGGATATGTAAAAGGCCCGGCTTTTCCATTTGGATTCAGGGTCTGCGTGAGCCCTGAACTGTCCCGCTCCCCACTGGCCGATTCTCTCCCCCCTCTGCCCCACCTTCCCCGCTGTCCCCGCCAGCCGATTCCCCCCCCCCGCGATCTCCCCCAGCCAGCCTCACTGCCCCCGCCAGCCCATTCCCCCCCGCGATCTCCCCCAGCCAGCCTCACTGCCCCCGCCAGCCCATTCCCCCCCGCGATCTCCCCCAGCCAGCCTCACTGCCCCCGCCAGCCCGTTCCCCCCCCGCGATCTCCCCCAGCCAGCCTCACTGCCCCCGCCAGCCCGTTCTCCCCCCGCGATCTACCCCAGCCAGCCTCACTGCCCCCGCCAGCCCGTTCCCCCCCCGCGATCTCCCCCAGCCAGCCTCACTGCCCCCGCCAGCCCGTTCCCCCCCCGCGATCTCCCCCAGACAGCCTCACTGCCCCCGCCAGCCCATTCCCCCCCGCGATCTCCCCCAGCCAGCCTCACTGCCCCCGCCAGCCCGTTCCCCCCCCGCGATCTCCCCCAGCCAGCCTCACTGCCCCCGCCAGCCCGTTCCCCCCCCGCGATCTCCCCCAGCCAGCCTCACTGCCCCCGCCAGCCCGTTCCCCCCCCGCGATCTCCCCCAGCCAGCCTCACTGCCCCCGCCAGCCCGTTCCCCCCCCGCGATCTCCCCCAGCCAGCCTCACTGCCCCCGCCAGCCCGTTCCCCCCCCGCGATCTCCCCCAGCCAGCCTCACTGCCCCCGCCAGCCCGTTCCCCCCCGCGATCTACCCCAGCCAGCCTCACTGTCCCCGCCAGCCCGTTCCCCCCCGCGATCTCCCCCAGCCAGCCTCACTGTCCCCGCCAGCCCGTTCCCCCCCGCGATCTCCCCCAGACAGCCTCACTGCCCCCGCCAGCCCGTTCCCCCCCGCGATCTCCCCCAGCCAGCCTCACTGTCCCCGCCAGCCCGTTCCCCCCCGCGATCTCCCCCAGACAGCCTCACTGCCCCCGCCAGCCCGTTCCCCCCCGCGATCTCCCCCAGCCAGCCTCACTGCCCCCGCCAGCCCGTTCCCCCCCGCGATCTCCCCCAGCCAGCCTCACTGCCCCCGCCAGCCCGTTCCCCCCCCGCGATCTCCCCCAGCCAGCCTCACTGCCCCCGCCAGCCCGTTCCCCCCCCGCGATCTCCCCCAGCCAGCCTCACTGCCCCCGCCAGCCCGTTCCCCCCCCGCGATCTCCCCCAGCCAGCCTCACTGCCCCCGCCAGCCCGTTCCCCCCCCGCGATCTCCCCCAGCCAGCCTCACTGCCCCCGCCAGCCCGTTCCCCCCCCGCGATCTCCCCCAGCCAGCCTCACTGCCCCCGCCAGCCCGTTCCCCCCCCGCGATCTCCCCCAGACAGCCTCACTGCCCCCGCCAGCCCGTTCCCCCCCCCCCGTGATCTCCCCTGACCAGCCCTGCTTCCGCCAGCCCGTTCCCCTCCCTATCTCTCCTGGGCAGCTCCACTGCCCCGACCCTGCTTCCCTGCAGCCCATACCCAGCCCCCTTCCCCAGCCTGCAACAAGAACTCACCTGGTAACCCCTCACTGCGCCTCTGCCGGGATCCTGAACCATACGGCTGCATCCGCCCAGCCCGGCTGAGGACTCGGGGAACCCGGCGCTGCACGGACAGTCCGGGAGCCCGGGACACCCTGGCAGCCACGCTGAGGCCCGGTATCCGGGAAACGCTGCCTTAGGGGAACAAACAAAGAGCAAGTCATTGGGATTTCTGCCTGGCTAGGAACCCAGCGGCAGGCGGCTGCTGCTGGAAGGGGAGGGCTGGACAGGCCGCTGTGCTACTTGGGCATCCCTCAGCCCGGAGCTCCCAGCGCTACTCACGTTGCTGCTCCCAGCAGCTGAGAGGGCTGGGGGAGAACTCGGGGAGACTCCCAGATAGTGCTGGGATCAGCTCTGCCTTCCCCCCCACGGCCCTGGGGGATTCTCACCCACGATGCCTCGCTGGATCTGTCCACAGGGGAACGAGCCAGGTGGCCAGGAAACGTCGGCAGCAGGAGGCAGAAGAAGGTTGGCCGACGTGCGCACGGTGACGGCACTTTGGTCGCCCGCCCTTCCCGGTGTGGACAGAGTCTTCACGCCCTTTGATTCGGGTATCGAGCGCCACCCGCGCCCGCCGTGCCGCCCGCAACGCCGAGCGAGAGGAATTCCCCGGTGCACTCACGGCATGAGCCAAGCGGAGCCCCTGTGGGTACACCTGCCAGGCAAACACAACGGTGTGTGTTAAAAGGGCACGGCCGCCCCACACGCCTGCCTCTCGCACGGCGTCTGCGCTCACCCGCGTCCGGCCGCTCCGCACGGCCGTCGCTCCCTGTGCCGACCGGGCTGCGAAGAGCTTGGCCGGGTGAGCCCGGAAAAGGGCAGGACTCCGATTGCCCTGTATAAAGACGCCGGGGAGGGGGGTGAGCTGGTGCTAGGAGCCGAGGAACCACGGAGGCCGGACGTGTGAAGGCTTCTCCCCCGCAGAGCCGGGAGGTTCTGGAGCCGGGCACAAATCACCCACTCGCGGGAGGTTGGCGCTGGAGCTGCTGATGCCCAGGATCGGGCGCCGGGGTCTGGGCCAGCAGGCTCCTTCCGGTCCTGGTGTGCAGCATTCCCAGACCGCGGTGTCCAATATCACCCCCCCAGGCCCGGCCCCCACGTTTTGTCAGCTGACGCTACGGCCCGGCTGCCAGGGGGAGTGCCGGGCTGGGCAGGGGACAAAGGGGCCCGTCTGAAGTTGCAGGGGCAGGACGCAGGCCAAGCCGCGGTTGCACAAGCAGGTGATGTAACCGAGAGGCCCATGCCCGGGTCCCTGGGGGCCGGGTATTTAACCGCCCTGCCCCGGCCGCTGGCAGCACAGGAGAAGGGCAGGGCAGCGAAGCGGCTCCTGGCCGGCCATGGAGCTCCTGGGGGCCGTCACCCTGGTGCTGGTCATTGGCCTCTCCTGCCTCCTGCTCCTCTCCAGCTGGAGGCAGAGGCGGGGGGCCGGGAAGATGCCCCCGGGCCCCCTCCCGCTGCCCCTGCTGGGGAACCTGCTGCAGGTGGATCTCACCAACATGCGCAAGTCCCTGCTGGAGGTAGGTGGCTTTTCCTGGGACCCCCAGGCTGTGCCCATCACCCCCTGTGAGCCCCCCACCGGCTCTTTTTGTAGCTTTGGGAGGAGCTGGAGCCGGGGGGGGGGCGGTTTGGGGTGCCGTGCTGGCGGTGCGGGGGCACCAGGGGAAGGCTGCGGAGGGCCAAGGTTGGGAGTGTTGGAGGAGAGGGGCAAAGGTTGGTGTGCCGGGGAGGTGGAGCGGTGGGGCGTGCGTACAGAACAGGCTGTTCCAGGGGTGGGGAGGCTCGTAGGGAAGGGTATCTGGGGGCCGGGATGGGGATGTGGAAAAGGGGTGCTCAGCCAGGCTCTGTCTTGAAGCGGAGTGCTTGGGTGGTCCAGGAGAGAGTCAAACACCGCTCAGCTGATCAGCAGATCCCCTGCTGCCAGCCGCATGTTTCTCCTGGTGGTGCACATCCACTCGTGCCTTGGTGCACACTACAACATTTATTCCGCACATGGGGTGTGGAGAAATTTAGGGGGAACACTGGTGCTCTGTGGGGGGTGCAGTGGGGCAGGGTGCCTCTGCATTCCCTGCGCGCCATCCCCGCGTCTCACGGTGTCCCCGTCCCGGCGGCAGATCAGCGAGCGCTACGGGCCGGTCTACACCCTGCACCTGGGTCCCCGGCGGGTGGTGGTGCTGTGCGGCTACCGGGCCGTGAAGGAGGCCCTGCTGGACCAGGCTGAAGACTTCAGCGGGCGCGGGGAACAGGCCACCTTCGACTGGATCGCCCAGGGCTACGGTCGGTCGCCGCCGCGGGAGGGGAGGGAGCCAGGGGCGCGAGGGGGCAGCTGCCCACGGTCCATTGGGCGTTTTACAGGGAAGCCTCGGGCAGGTGGAGCCCGCAGCAGCCAGGGTCTGGTTCAGCATTTAGGGGCTTTTCCTCCGTCCCTCCAAAGAGAACCGGCTCCAGCCCCGCCCCGGAACCTGGGAAATTCACCCCCCACCCCGCTGGCAGGCACAAGGGGAGGGAGGGAAGCAACGTGGCGTGAATGTGGGAAAACAATCCTCCCCCCAGGGCTCGGAAACAAAACCAAGGGGGCTGGGCACCGTCCTTACCTCTCGGGTTCTTACCTCCAGCAATCGGGGCGTCCCCGTCGCAGGCCCCGCCCTTCTCGGAGCAAACCCAGAGTCCAGAGGGGCATCCGCGGAGTTCACCCCCCAGCCTGGGCAAGCGGGGGAGGAAGGAGGCATTTTACTCACTGCTGCTCACTTGCCACCCACCTGCTCGTGGCACCTCCCTGGCGCTGCCCTGCTGGACACTCGTGGCACCTCCTGGGCACCACCCTGCTGGCTCCCCGTGGCACCTCCCTGGCGCCGCCCTGCTGGCCGCTCGTGGCACCTCCCGGGCACCACCCTGCTGGCTCCCTGTGGCACCTCCCTCTCCCCGGCGCCGCCCTGCTGGCTCCCCGTGGCACCTCCCTGGCGCCGCCCTGCTGGCTCCCCGTGGCACCTCCCTCTCCCCGGCGCCGCCCTGCTGGCTGCTCGTTGTATCACAGTGGCTGCTCTCTGGCGCCGCCCTACTGGCCATTTGTCTTGTCTCTCCACCGCCCCCTGCTGGCCATTCGTCTCACCTTTCCCATGGCACGTCTGCACGGCCGCTGGCTGCTCCTGGCAGCTCTCCACCGCCACCCTCGGCTCCCAGAGCTGAGCAAGCCGGGCAGAGGAAACACCAAGCCCAACACCATTGACAAAAGGCTCTCGGGCGAGGCCTCTTTAGCTCCGCTCCTTGGTGGTGGTGGTGGGGGGGGTGGAACCGGCCCAAGCAGTCCCGGCAGGGGAGCCTACACAGGGCCGGCCCACAACATTTTGGCACCTGAGGCGGGAAGCTCCAGTGACGCCCCCGGCCCCCTCGCTGCCCCAGCAGCAGACACAATTTTCTACCCTCGGGGTCCTAGTGGTGCCCCCGCAGTTCGCCCTGAGTCTACGCAGCCTTCCCACCAGAATCACCGTCCCTCCCCCGCGCTCTGAAAGCAGAGCCCCTGCCTAGCAAGAATCTTTCTGCTGCCCCGAGCCCTGCCCCCGGGGAACAACTCGCCCAGGCCTGCTCTTCTGTGTCCCCGCAGTGCAGACCGCAGCCACCACCCTTCCCTCTGCCTGTGTTTCCCACACCCGGAGCCAAAGTTGGGGCCCAAATTCAGGGGACTGCAGGGAGCAAAACCCTGCTCCGCCTGCAGGATCTCTGGCATGCCCAGGCAAAGCCGGAGCAACCTGCATTTGCACGGACACAGCCGGGGCCTCCCCGACTTGCAGCAGGCTGTGAGGGGCACACGTCCCTCCAGACCCCGCTTCCAGGCTCTTGCTTTTCCCACCCCTGAAAGAAAAAGCCTCCGTGGAGTTTCAAAACCCGGAAGAAGGGGAGGAAATTCTCCAATTCTGAGACCTTGACGAGAAGGGGGAAAGAAAGTCACAAGAGATCCTGGGACGTTTCTGCCCAGTTCCTCTCCCGGGCCCTGGGGGGTTTTAGGGTGCAGAAAGAGGTTGGTACAGCGCCTGGCGCTGGGGGGCGTGGCCGCTCGCTTCGCAGTGAGTAAATAACACCCAGCTCTGGGAAAAGCTCCGCTCTGGCCCCCTGCCTGCGCTGCGTCTCCTCCACCCCCCACGTGGCCCCCACGTCACCGTCTGGTTCCTTGTCCCCCCCCCCCAGGCGTGGCCTTCAGCAACGGGGAGCGCGCCAAGCAGCTGCGCCGCTTCTCCATCACCACGCTGAGGAACTTCGGGGTGGGGAAACGCGGCATCGAGGAGCGGATCCTGGAGGAGGCGCACTTCCTGCTGGAGGCCCTGCGGGGCACCAGAGGTGGGTCAGGGCAGGGCCCCACCCGGGCCCACCTGAGGTTGGGAGAATTCTCCCCTGGTGCAGATGGGGAAACTGAGGCACAGAACAGGGCCGTCCCCCTGGCAGACCGGTGTCCAGGGTACAAGGCAGACATTCAGGGGACCGCAGGGCAGTGCCTGGCTTGGTGACAGACTCCCTGCCCTGCCAGAAGGGGGAGTGGGAATGGGGGAAGGCAGTGGGGACCAGTTTGTGACTAGCCTGGTGGCGGCAGGAAACCTCGTGGCCCCCGGGCCCGGGCAGAGCTCAGAGCCCACCCCATCCTTGTGCCCCCCCAGGTCTGCCCTTTGACCCCACCTACTTCCTGAGCCGCTCCGTGTCCAACGTCATCAGCTCGGTGGTGTTCGGGGACCGGTTCGACTACGAGGACAAGGAGTTCCTCTCCCTGCTCTACATGATCACCGAGAGCTTCCGCTTCACCGCCACCGCCTGGGGGCAGGTACGCCGGGGTCCCCACCGGGGGGAGCAGCCCAGCCCCCTGCCGCGGCTCCCAGGCCTGCCCGTGGGGTCGGGGGGGCGCTGGCTCCTCCGGGCCAGGGGGTACGGAGCTGGGGAGACCAGAGTGGAGCTGAGGCGGGGTCTGCGGTGCTGGGTGCCGCCCAAGGGAACGTGGGTGGGCGGTGTGAACCGGGAGAGATGAACAGACTGAGGACGGGGGGCAGGGGAGGGACCCCCCAGCTCTCCACCCCGCCCCCATTCAGCGGCTCCATGGCTCTCCCTGTCCCCAGCTCTACGAGATGTTCTCGGGCACCATGTGCTACCTGCCTGGCCCCCAGCGCGAGGCCTTCAAGCAGCTGGCCGGGCTGGAGAAGTTCATCGAGAGGAAGGTGAAGGCGAACCTGGAGAGCCTGGACCCCAGCGCCCCGCGGGATTTCATCGACTGCTTCCTGGTCAAAATGCAGCAGGTGCCAGGAGTCGGGGGAGGAGGGTGCTGGGGCGGAAGCCAGAAGAGCAAACAGCCTGGTTCTAACCAGGGGTTCACACTATACCTGGGTCAGACCAGTGCTAGGGCGCAGGTGCTGGAGTGCAGCAGAGCTGGGCTCTGCCACCGATTACCCGTGTGGCCTTAGTCACATCACTGAGTGTCCCCTCGCCCATGGGGACAGAGAGCCGTAAGCTCCTGAGAGCGGGGATTGTGGGATCCCAGTGGGGGCCTGATTTCATGCTGGGGGGGCCTCCGGGCAGCTCCCCAGCCCTGCAGCACGATGGATACACAGAAGGATTCTGAGCAGCCTCATGAGCCCGAGGGGCACTGGAGTCCGGGATCTCCTCGTGTGTTGTCACCTTCCTCTCCAAGAGCGTCTCTGGGGCGTCGTCTGTTTTTCCAGGAGCAGGGAAACCCGGCCTCGGAGTTTTTCCTGAAGAACATCGTGCTGACCACGTTCAACGTCTTCTTCGCCGGCACGGAGACGGTCAGCACCACGCTGCGCTACGGCCTCCTCATCCTGCTCAAGCACCCCGAGATCGAAGGTAGCCGCCCCGGCGCACAGGCCGCCCAAAGGACCCGGTGGGGGGCGCCCGTGGGAGGCGGAGGAAGCCGGGGGGCGGGGGCGGGCGGGTTGGCCCTCTCCCATTGCGATTCCAGGGCTGGATTCAGCCTCAGCTGCCCGGGGGCCAAGCCGGAGTCGGGTGGGGAGCAGCTCCCCCCTGGGGCAGAGCTGGATTCCTGCCGGGCCCCCCTGGAGCTGTGCCGCCGTCTCCGCAGAAAAGATCCACGAGGAAATCGACCGGGTGATCGGGCGCAACCGCGCCCCCAGCATGGAGGACCGGAGCCACATGCCCTACACCGACGCCGTCATCCACGAGTTCCAGAGGTTCTGCGACGTCATCCCCATGGGGCTGGCCCGCCGGGTGACCCGGGACACCCCCTTCCGGGGGTACATCATTCCCAAGGTAGGCGCCTGGCCCCCCTGGCCGAGCTCAGGACCCAGACGGTGACTTTGGAGACTTGTTTTCTGTTCCCAGCTTGGCCTCAGGCCAGTCACTTTCTTCCCACCCTGCGGCTGGGTCCCGTTCCTGGCTCTGCCACTGACTGTCTGGGCGACCTTGGTCATCTCCCTGTGCCTCAGTTCCCCCGCCTCTCAGATGGACACGCACACACTCAATGCGCCTTTGAGCCTTTGATGGCTGGTGCCACCTTCCCACACAGGCTGTTGGGGAGCAAAGAGCGGAGGCTCCGCTGTAGCAGGCGGGGGCCAGCGCACAGCCCCTGCGGGCACTAAGTGGCATGAACCGTTTGCTGGGGCCCGGCCCAGTGTCCCTGGGCCACGGTTATTTGCAGCTTTTATTCCCGGGGGGCTCGGAGCCCCGGCACAGACCCGGTCCGGGGATGCACATCCACACCCCACTAAGTACTGGACAGCAGCTGGAAGCAGGGGCAGTGGGGTGCAATGGTTAGAACGCAGAGCTGGGACTCCTGGGTGGGAGGGGCAGAGCACGGTCACTGGAGCTGCGGGCGCCGGACACACAGGATACGGAGCTGGATTCTGGCCTCTCCTGGCCTGTTGGATTTTGATATTTGGGGTGGAGCAGGGTCGGTGCTGGGCCGTGCCCGCGGGCGATCACGTGGCTCTCCCGTCTCTCCCGCCAGGGCACCGAGGTGTACCCGGTGCTGGGCTCCGTGCTGTATGACCCCTCGCAGTTCAGCGCCCCCGAGACCTTCGACCCCGGCCACTTCCTGGACGGCAACGGCCACTTCAAGAAGAGCGACGCCTTCGTGCCCTTCTCCATCGGTACGGACCCTCCCCCGAGCGCGGCGGCCCCCCCCCCGCAGCGAGACCCCCCCCCGGCCCGGCCACGGCTCACCATGCGCGGCTGCGGTGTCAGATCCCGGCCGGTGTGAATCCGCGTCACTGCCCTGGGGCCGGATCCCGGCCGGTGTGAATCCAGATCCCCGTCCGTCCGACTGGGGCAGAGGGGCCGCGGGCTCAGAGCCCTCCCGGCTGCCCCTGCCCGGCGGCCCCTGACGCCCAGCGCGGGTCTCTCCTAGGGAAAAGGTACTGCTTCGGGGAGATGCTGGCCCGCATGGAGCTCTTCCTCTTCCTCACCAGCATCCTGCAGCACTTCCGCCTCCGCTCGCCCGTGGCGCCCCAGGACATCGACATCTCCCCGAAGCTGGTGGGGTTCGCCACCCTGCCCCGCAGCTACCAGCTCTGCCTCGTGCCGCGCTAGCGCCCCGGCTGCTCCGGGTGGCCCGGGGGTGGGGGGATCCAGGAAAGGAACCTGCTCTGTCCCGGGTGGAGAACTGGGCCGCCCAGAGACGGGGCAGCGGCTCGGGGCATCTGACTGTGGTACCCAGGCTGGGGGCTCGCTTGGATTTCCTCCCCGACGCCTCTATGTCACCCCCTTCCTCCGGCCCTTGGGCCTGCTGATCCAGGCCTCCTAGAAACCTAGCATCCCAGGGCGGGCAGAGCCCACAGGAGGCATCAAGTCCAGCCCCCTGCCCAAAGCAGGACCAACCCCGACTCCATCGGCCCAGCCAGGACTGTGCCTAGCGGGGGCTTCTACCCGCTGTCCTGATGGGGACTAAGTGAGCTGTTCCCACTCCAGAGAGAGCTCTTGGGGGCTTTGCAATTGGCCGCTCCGTGCGCAGCGGCCGTCAAAAAAGCAAACGGTAGGTTGGGAACCATTAAAAGAGGATGGCGGCTAAGAGAGAAGCGCGTATTGCCTCTGTGAACCCACGGGACGCCCATAGCTCGCACCGATGGGGTCGCCTCCTCTCCAGAAAGATCTCTTGGCCTTGGGAAACGTTCAGAAAAGGGCACCAAAAATTTGGAACGGCTGCCACAGCCGGAGCGATTAGAAGACTGGGACGACCTAGATTTGTGGTATTCCCCGTGGGATACCTTGGCTTTAGTGAGGCATTTGGTACAGTCTCCCGTGATCTTCTTCTCAATAAACTAGGGAAATACAACTTCGAGGGGGCTACGAGAAGGTGGGTGCAGAACTGGCTGGATAACCGCTCTCCGACAGTCGGTATTGACAGTTCACCGTCACGCTGAAAAGGCAGAACAAGGGGGGGGTCTGCAGGGTCTGTTTTGGGACCGGTTCTGTTCAATCGCTTCACCCGTGATTTACAGGATGGCAGAAAGAGCACGATGATTAAGTTTGTGGCTGATCCCAAGCGGGGAGGGGTTGCAAGCACTTTGGAGCGGTGTTTCTCAACGAGTTATCAATCCCCTTGGGGTACGCGAGCGAAATCTGGGGGTACGTCAACACAACTGAAATTTGGCAAAAATTGAATTTTTGTGTTAAGTTTGACAGCGCTTTATTATTTTTGTACTTTTTACACCCAAAAATTTCATCACCCGCCCAGCTAGGATTAAGTTGTTTAAACAAATGTGTTACCATGGTAGAAAAAAATGGTGTGTATCTGAAACCTGTAGGGACTGGGGGTACTTAGAATTTTTTTTTTTGAGAAAGGGGTACTTTATAAAAAAAAAAAAAGGGTTGAGAAATACTGCTTTGGAGGATAGGATCGAAAATCCAACTGATCTGGACAAAGTGGAGAAATGGGCTGAGATAGAGGATGAAGGTTACTAAGGACACATGCAAAGTGCTCCACTTGGGAAGGAACAATCCGTGTCACACACAGAATGGGAAGCGACTGTCTAGGAAGGAGTCCGGCAGAAAGGGATCTAGGGGTCAGAGGGGACCACACGCTGAATATGAGTCAACAGGGTGACGCTGTTGCAAAAAAAGCAAATATGATTCTAGGGTGCGTGAACAGGAGTGCGGTGAGCAAGACAAGAGGAGTCGTTCTTCTGCTCTGCTCTGCACTGATTAGGCCTCGACTGAAGTCTTGTGTCCATTTCTGGGCAGCACGTTTCAGGAAAGATGTGGAAAAATTGGAGAAGGTCCAGAGAAGAGCAACAAAAATGATTCAAGGTCTAGAGAACATGAGCTAGGAGGGAAGATTGAAAGGGCTTGTTTAGTTTAGAAAAGAGAAGACTGAGGGGGGACATGAGAGCAGTTTTCAGGTACTAAAAGGTTGTCCCCAGGAGGAGGGAGAAAAATTGTTCTCCTTGGCCTCTGAGGACAGGACAAGCAGCAATGGGCTTAAAGTGCAGCCAGGGAGGTTTGGGTTGGACATGAGGAAAAACTTCCTGCCCGTCGGGGTGTTTAAACACTGGAATGAATTGCCTGGGGAGGTTGTGGAATCTCCATCCCTGGAGATATCAAAGAGCAGGTTGGACAGACGCCTGCCGGGGATGATCGGGTTAGCGCTGCCATGAGGACAGGGGACTGGACTCAAGGTCCCTTCCAGTTCCAGGGTTCTATGACCTTTCGGCTTAAAAAAGAGGAGACCAAGGGGGGATAGGAGAGAGGTCTATACAATCATGAGTGGTGTGGAGAAGGCGAATAAGGAAAAGTTACTGACTTGTTCCCATAACACAAGAACTAGGGGTCACCCCATGAAATGAAGAGGCAGCAGGTTTAAAACCAACAGAAGGAAGTATGTCTTCATACAGCACACAGTCGACCTGTGGAACTCCTTGCTGGAGGATGTTGTGAAGAGCAGGACTTTAACAGGGTTTAAAAAAACCCCCACACAAAAACCCAAACCCTAGATACATTCATGGAGGACAGATCCAGCGATGGCTATTAGCTAGGATGGGGAGGGATTGTGTCTGCCAGAGGCCGGGAATGGGCGACGGGAGGGAGCACGTGAGGATTCCCGGTTCTGTTCCCTCCCTCTGGGGCACTGTGGGCAGACAGGACACTGGCCTGGATGGGCCGTTGGGCTGACCCTCTCTGGCTGCTCGTACGACAATCTGCAAACGCCTCTTGGCAGAACTTTCCCACGCCGCTTGCAAGAAGGCACCGCACGGGGTCCTGCACAGCCCCGCGGGCTCTTGGGAACCAGGGGCCTGGCTCGCTCCCGGCGCTCAGCAGTTCTAGCTTCCACGGCCGGCGCCGGAGGCCACGGTGTGTTCTGGTAGCAGGGTGTGGATCCGGGACGTCGGAGCTGCGGCAGCTCCAGGACCCTTCCCCCTGCGGAAAGCCCACCTCCGGCCCGCCTGCGGAAGTGGGTTGTGCCCTCGAAAGCTCAGGACTCGCTGCGTTTTGGGTTAGGCCTCAGTTTGTTTTTAATTGTCCAGACCGTTAGTCCCGCCCCAGACAACACAACCCCCGGCCAGACACAACCCACGCGCGGCCAGCCGGGCCAGGACGCGACGACTGGAAAGGCAAAGCCAGGAGCAGAGCTCACGCCGGGGCGGCTCCTTGCCGGACGCTAGGCGACCGGCCGGCGTTCCGGAGGCTGTCTCGGGCGCCCTGGCGGCGCTGGGCACCCCGCGGAGAGCAGGCGTGGGCCCAGCCCCCTTTCAGGCCGGGCTGAGGCAAGGCAGGCGGAAAGCAAAGAGGCGCCTTTCTGCTTCTTCGCTCACGGCTGAGGCTACCTGCGGAGAAAGGGCCTCTTAGACCCCGGCCCACCAACCGGGGGGGCCCTGAGCCCGTTAAATCGCTGCCCAAGGCGACAGCAGGTCGCTGGCCGAGCTGAGGAGAGGACCCAGGAGGCCTGTTCCGTAGCTCCCTGCTGTAAATACTGGGCCTAGAGCCAGGAGTCCTGCCTCCTGCTCTAACTACTAGGCAACACTCCCTCTCACAGTGAGAACCCAGGAGTCCTGGCTCCCAACCTCCTCGCTCTAACCACTAACCTCTGCTCCCCTCCCAGAGCCAGGATAGGACCCAGGAGTTCTGGCTACCTGCACCTTGCTCTCACCGCTCAACCCTACTCCCTTTTCCAGACCGGAGAGAGGAGCCAGGAATCCAGACACCCTGCACTCTAACCACTAGACCCTACACCCCTTCCCATGCTGGGGTGAGAACCCAGGAGTTCTGGCTCCCAGCCCCCGGCCCGCTCTAACCACTAGACCCTACACCCCTTCCCATGCTGGGGTGAGAACCCAGGAGTTCTGGCCCCCAGCCCTTGGCCCGCTCTAACCACTAGACCCTACACCCCTTCCCATGCTGGGGTGAGAACCCAGGAGTTAGGGCTCCTAGCCCCCGGCCCGCTCTAACCACTAGACCCTACACCCCTTCCCATGCTGGGGCGAGAACCCAGGAGTCCTGGCTCCCAACCTCCCCGCTCTAACCACTAACCTCTGCTCCCCTCCCAGAGCCAGGATAGGACCCAGGAGTTCTGGCTACCTGCACCTTGCTCTCACCGCTCAACCCTACTCCCTTTTCCAGACCGGAGAGAGGAGCCAGGAATCCAGACACCCTGCACTCTAACCACTAGACCCTACACCCCTTCCCATGCTGGGGTGAGAACCCAGGAGTTCTGGCTCCTAGCCCCCGGCCCGCTCTAACCACTAGACCCTACACCCCTTCCCATGCTGGGGTGAGAACCCAGGAGTTCTGGCTCCTAGCCCCCGGCCCGCTCTAACCACTAGACCCTACACCCCTTCCCATGCTGGGGTGAGAACCCAGGAGTTAGGGCTCCTAGCCCCCGGCCCGCTCTAACCACTAGACCCTACACCCCTTCCCATGCTGGGGCGAGAACCCAGGAGTCCTGGCGCCAGGCCAGGCCAGGTGCGAAATCCGGTTTGCCGGGAGCGGCGGGGGCAGGGGAGAAAGGCCTTGCGAGGCGCGCCGGCCCGACCCACCCCAGCAGGCCGAGGGGCAGGCCGGCGGGCGCTTAGCGCGGGTGGAGGCAGAGCTGGTACGGCTGCGGCATCTTCCCGAAGTTGTTGACGCCGGGGACCAGGCTGAGCTGCTGGGGCGCCACGGGCGAGCGGAGGGCGAAGCGCTGCAGGACGCCGGTGAAGAAGAGGAAGAGCTCCATGCGGGCCAGGCTCTCGCCCAGACACACCCGCTTGCCTGCGCCACAACACACCGGCATGAGCCCCGGGCGCCCGGCCGAGTCCCACGGGGATGCTACCCCCGGATCCCCCCCCCCCCCGGCTGGAGCCGTGTGTCTCTGGGGCTGGTAACCCGCCCGCTGCGCTCTGCCCCCTTCCCCGTGGCGTTACAGCCGGGAGCTGCCCTCTCGGGCGAGGACAGACCCCCCCAGGGCGGGGCCATCCCGGGGACTCAGCCCCGGGGCCAATCACCAGCCGCACGCAAGGCAGATGTTGCGGGGAGGGGGGGAAGGGGCGCGTCTGCCGCTGGCACAGCTCAGCCTGCCCCACGGGCTGCCGGCGGCGAGCCCGTCTCCCGAAGACGATCCCGGAGCTCGTTCAGGCCAACGGGCCACGCGGGGCACTAGCAGCAGCCCCTCCCCCCCGCTCTGGAGGCAGGGCAGCTGTAAACCATGACGGGGCAGGCCACAGGGTCAGCACTAACCCCCCAGTCCTCCAGCCCTCGCCCCCTTCCACTAATGCAACCTCGCCTCAGTTTCCCCGGGGGGATTCCCTGGGGGGCTCCCCTGCCCTCTTGCAAACACATGCGCTCGGAGATGCGCTGTAGGCTGTGGGTGTTAGAGGAGAGGCAGCTTTTTGGGCACAGAGCCCTCGGGAGGAGCAGGCGGCAGGTGGGCGCCCAAGAGCTAAGAGGGACGAACAGCCAGGACTCAGGCTCACAATGCGAAAGGCCTTTCTGGCCCTCAGGGGCGGGCGCCGTTCCCGGGGGCTCTGGGGACCTGCCGGCTGGCGAGTCGCCGCCCGTAGAAAGGGGGACAGTTTCCCAAGGCGGAGCTGGAACGGTCACAAAGAACCAGAGCGCAACAGCCCCTGCTCCTGAGCCCCTCCCCGTGGCCTCGGGCCTTCCCAAGCACGGAGGGGCGGGGGCGCAGCCGGGCACACGGGGGAGCCGGGGACAGAGCCCCGTGCTCCGCGGGGACCGGCGGTCTAGAGCCACACACCCGCGGAAAAGGGCATGAAGGCGTTGTGCTTCCTGAAACAGCCGTTCTCGTCCAGAAAGCGCTCGGGGGCGAACGTGTCGGGGGCCTGATGTTGTTCCGGGTCGAAATGCACCGTGCTCAGCAGCGGGTAGACGTAGGTCCCCTGGGGAGCAGAATTAGCCCCTGGCACTCTGCCTGCTCCCCTGGACTGAGTCCACCACGTGGCCAGCACAAGCCCCGCCCCTTCTGCCCGAAGCCACGCCCCTTTCCTAAGACCCCGCCCCTTCAATCACCTCCTCCCAACCAAGCCCCGCCCAGCGCCAGCCTTCAAGCCCCATCCCAGGCCGGTTGCGCCGTGGGTCCAGCCCTCCCGGGCGGGGAGTTTCAGGAAGGCAAAGCCTTCCCTTGCCTCCGTTACCGGGTGCCCCTGCACACGGCTTTTGTCCAGCGCAGAGCCACATCCGCAGCTCCTGGGCCCCACACGCCTGCCCCCCTCCCCGCAGCTCCTGGGCCCCACATGCCCGCCCCCTCTCCCACAGCTCCTGGGCCCCACACGCCTGCCCCCCTCCCCGCAGCTCCTGGGCCCCACATGCCCGCCCCCTCTCCCACAGCTCCTGGGCCCCACACGCCCGCCCCCTCTCCCACAGCTCCTGGGCCCCACACGCCGCCCCCCCCCCCGCAGCTCCTGGGCCCCACACGCCTGCCCCCCTCCCCGCAGCTCCTGGGCCCCACATGCCTACCCCCCCCCGCAGCTCCTGGGCCCCACGCACCCGCCCCCTGTCCCGCTGCTCCTGGGCCTCACACGCCGGCCTCACACGCCCCCCCCCCCCGCAGCTCCTGGGCCCCACACGCCCGCCCGCCGCCAGCCTCACCTTGGGGAGGAGGTACCCCCGGAACCAGGTGTCCCTGATCACGGTGTGCGGGAGGCTCATCGGCAGGATGTCACAGAAGCGCTGGATCTCGTGCAGCGTGGCGTCCGTGTACGGCATCCGGCCCCTGTCCTCCGTGGTGGGCGTCCGGTCCCGCCCCACCACCGCGTCAATTTCCTGGTGGATTTTCTCTGGGGGGCGGGCCGGAAAGGGGGGGATTAGCCGCTGTCCATGTCCCAGCCGGGGCTGGGCGGGACGTCATGCCTCCTGCCCCATGGAGGGCTGCGTCTCTGCCTTACCTTGCACCTGGGGGTATTTGAGCAGGATGAGGAAGCCGTAGCGCAGGGTGGTGCTGACGGTCTCCGTCCCGGCGAAGAATAAATTGAAGGTGGCCATGACCAGGTTCTCCAGGAAAAACTCGGTGGCGGGATTCTGTTTCTCCTGGAGAAAGGGATCAGCCATCAGCGCCCTGATCCAGTCCTAGATCCTCTGGAGATCTGTCCCTCGATGGCTTGGTGCCGTCTTTATCCGGGTGGGGAAAAGGACGCACAGAGGGGGACGACCCAAGGAGTGGCAGACTGGCCCCCACCCCGGTGCTCTACCCACTCAGCCATGCTGCCTCTTTAAGGGCCCTGTTAGGGTCCGTCCTTAAGGGTGGCCCTTTCCTAGTGGCCACCGTGACTGGTCTCAAGGGCATTTCATGGGTAAGATAACAACCTACTGCTGCCACCAGCAAAGAGGATAACTCCTTAAGCTCACAGCGCTGAGAGCTGAGCCGGAGGTTTGATGTCAAAATACTGCTGCCGGAAAACAAGGGCGGTTTGGGTTTTTCCTCCTTCACATAAAAACTGCCAAGGGAAGCGGGCGTTTCCCATGCAGGATTCGCGGTGTTGGAACCGAATTGATTTCCAGCGTTGAAAAGTTCAGTGAGAAGTTTTTTGCCAACTTTGCAAACTCCTAAAGCGGCTTCTCAAACAAGGCACAACAGTTTGGAGGAAATATTTGGCCCAAAGCGCAGATTGGGGGTCGCCGTGAAGCATGTAGCGAGTTGACTTTGCCAAATTGACTTTGTCAATAAAACCCCCCCGAAAAACCAACATCGGGTCGGGACTTTGTCAAAACAAAGCGTTTGGGGTTTTTTCCCCCGTTAGCACCAACTTGTTATTTGTTTTTTAAAGATATTTTGCCCTTGGAAAGGGTTCAGAGAAGGGCAACTAAAATGATTAGGGGTTTGGAACGGGTCGCATATGAGGAGAGATTAAAGCGACTGGGACTTTTCAGTTTAGAAAAGAGGAGGCTGAGGGGGGATATGATAGAGGTCTATAAAATCATGAGTGGTGTGGAGAGGGTGGATAAAGAAGTTATTTATTAGTTCCCATAATAGAAGAACTAGAGGACCAAATGAACCAAATGAACCAAATGAAGTTAATGGGTAGAAGATTGAAAACTAATAAAAGAAAGTTCTTCTTCACACAGCGTGTCGTCAACCTGTGGAACTCCTTGCCAGAGGAGGCTGTGAGGGCTAGGACTATAATAGAGTTTAAAGAGAAGCTAGATAATTTCATGGAGGTTAGGTCCATAAAAGGCTGTTAGCCAGGGGATAAAATGGTGTCCCTGGCCTCTGTCTGTCAGAGGCTGGAGAGGGATGGCAGGAGACAAATCGCTTGATCTTTGTCTTCGATCCACCCTCTCTGGGGCACCTGGTGCTGGCCACTGTCGGCAGACAGGATACTGGGCTAGATGGACCTTTGGTCTGACCCAGTACGGCCGCTCTTATGTTCTTCGTTCTGAAGGTTAAAAGTCTCAAGGGGAATCCGTTTGCGTGACCCAAAGGGAAAGTCTCGATTTTTTTGAGTTTGCCCAAAAAAACCCCAACAACAACAACAAAAACCCTCGCTTGAGATCAGCCTGAAATGAATTTTTTTCTTGTTTTTTTTTTTTTTAAATTTTTGGGGTGGTCACTGACTTTCCAGCCGCGCCAGCCGATCCAGCTCCGCTCTGCCCCGGGTAAAGGTGGGCTGGCGAAGACACCGCCCGGTTTACTAGCACGCTAAACTGCAGAGCCATGGGTGGCTGGTAATGGACGGAAGGGAAGGCATAGCCTTTCCAAAACTGCCTGCACGCCCAGCTGCCTAAGGCTGGGACCCTGGCGTGGCAGCCTGGCTCCTCCAGCCGCCGAGGAAGGCTGAGATCCTGGCGTGGCAGCCCCGACTCGCCGCATGGCCAGGAAAGCTCAGGTTGGAAGTGGGCGGGGCTTGGGTGCAGGGGCGGGGCCTTGGCTGGAGGCTCTCGCCCGAGGCCCAGGAAAGGCGCCGAGGGGTGAGCCCCCCCCCCCCCCCCCCCCCAGCATTAGTTACCTGCTCCATTTTCACCAGGAAGCAGTCGATGAAGCTCTGGGGCATGCTGAGATCCGCCACAGCCTGATGCATTTTGATTCTCTCGGTGATGAAACGGATGATCTCCCGAGAGTATTTGCTTCCCGCGTGGTGGGGTCCGGGGAGCTTCTCCAGCAGGCCGGGGAAGGAATTGTACAGCTGTAAGGAAAACCGGAGATTACCCGGCTCACCCAGGACTGCGCCGCACTGCGGATAACAACCTACTACTTCTGCTGCTTCCCGGTGCCAGCTGGGTCACTCTGGGGAGGGATCTGGGGCGGGGGGCTTATGTTTGTGAGCTCAGAGTCTGCTGCTCCCCCATTGCGGAGGCTGCTTCATGCTGTGTTCGATGGTCGTACACCCCCCCAGTCTCAGCCAAACAGCTTCATGGGTGACAGGGGCCTGATTTTGTGTAGTAACAATAATCGGTTCATCATTAAGTTCAGCAGCGCCCTGCGCCTCACCTGCCTTCAGACATTTCATCTGAAATAGACAGGTCTCAGCTGTCGGCAAAATCCAGCTAGCTCTGCGGTGGAGCTGGGCAGCTGTTTACACCAGGGATGCTGCTGAAGTTAGGGAAAATGGGAAATATTTGCCCAGCATAAAAAATGCAGCTACCTCTGGGGTGGAACGTGACAGCTGTGTATAACAGGATTCCCCAAACAGTGTTGGGATGCAGCTGAAGTTAGGGAAAATGGGAAATATTTGCCCAACATTAAAAATGCAGCTACCTCTGGGGTGGAACGTGGCAACCGGGCAGCAGCAAGGTTAGGGCCGGAAGCAAGGCTGGGGAATTTGGAGGGGGGAGGCAGAGAGAGATTGTAATGAGCCAGGGAAATTGGCGTGGAGGGAGACTGGGGTTCCTTCCCTACCTGGGCGGGAGCTAAGCCTGCAAAGCGGAACCGGTGGTATATGAGCTTGTTCAGGGTGACGAATGTCTCGTCGGTGTATTCGAAGCGGCTCCCGAAGACAATGGAGCAGATGACATTGGAGACGGCCCGGCTCAGGTTAAAGGTGGGGTCGAAGGGCGCCCCTAGTGGAGGGGAGGGACAGAGCCATGGGACCCGGCTGGTGCTTTCAGCACCTTGCAGGGCACCGGAGAGACACAAACTTGCTCGGACCTTTGGTTTTCTGGAGCTCCTCCAGCAGGCACTGGGCCTCCTCCCGGATGCGCTCCTCCACGCCCCGCTTGCCCATGCCGAAGTCCCGCAGGGTGCTCAGACAGAACCGGCGCAGCTGCCGCCACCGCTCCCCGTTGGCGAAGGCCACCCCTGGCCAGCGGGCAGTGGAGAAGGAGAGGTGGGTGGACAGTGAGGCTGTCTGTGCGCACACACTGGCACCCACACGCTTGCACACCTGCACCCATGCATTTGCACACACACACACGTGCACACACACGTGCACACATACACCCATGCACATGCACACACATCTCCTACACACATGCACTCGTGCACCCACCCGCATGCACGCACACACACAATTTGCATACCTGCACCCACAGATGTGCACACACACACTCACACGTGCACACACACTTGCACTCAGAGGTCCATACACACTTGCACCCCTACACGTGCACACTCACTTGCACACACACATCCACATCCACATGCACACTCACTCATGCAGGTGCACACACTTGAACACCCCTACCCACTCGTGCACACACACTTGCACACCCCCCCCACACGCACGCACGCATACCTACATTACTTTGCTTTTCTCAGAAATGCTGAGGTTCTGGTAGCAGACTGAAATCCCAGGGGCTCTGCTGCCTCATGGGAGATGTAGTCCTGCCAGGCGACCCCTCTCTGACCTGGCCCCAGACCAGGCTAGTAGATTTTGTGCACTCCAGCCCTGCAGGGTGATGTAGGGGGTGGGGGAGGACCAGCGCGGGTTCTCCAATGCTGGGGGGGAGCCCCGAGCCCTGAGCCTCCAGGCAAGCCGGGGGCCACATCCGGCCCCTGGGTCTTAGGTTCCCCGCCCCTGCTTTAAAGGCTAACGAATGTCTTAGGGTGTTGGAGCAGAAGCTTTTGTGAGAACAACCCCTCTCCTGAGAGGGAAGGAAAGGAAAGGGGGAAGGGGAAGCAAAGAAAGGCTACGGAGCTGGGGCCGTTCATTACATCGGTGCTGATGACTCCGGGGAGGCCCTGGCTCTCCGGCAGTGGGGAGAAGGTGGGGGTACCCCGACAGGCAGCAACCTCCTGCAATGCCAGAGCCGCTCTGCGTGTCCACTTTGCCCTGGGTGCAGGGAGCCAGAGGGGCGCAGGAATTTGGGCCCCCACTCTCCATTGGCTCACAGCCAGGACCCGCTCTCAAGACCTTCGCCCGAGGCCCGGCCGGCCTGGGGGCCTCCCTGCCAGGGGGGATGGGAAGCTCCCACCCCGACCGGGAGCCGTCCCTGCAGACGGGTCCGTGGTGCAGCCCCTCGCGACGGGCCGTGGGTCTACCCCACTGGGACTGTTCTGACAACTCAGACAGGGCTGATGCCCCAGGACAGGCGGGGGGGGGCAGCCCCGTCCCTGCTGCCTTCCCCCCCCGCGCATGGGACGCTGCCGGAGCAGCAGAGCAGGGCCCGGGCAGGAGCGCGCTCACCGTGCCCGTTGAAATCCTTGGAGAACGCCGGGATCTCCCCGCGCCCGCTGAAGTCCTCGGCCTGGTCCAGCAGGGCCTCCTTCACCGCCCGGTAGCCGCACAGCACCACCACCCGCCGGGTGCCCAGGTGCACCGTGAACACCGGCCCGTAGCGCTCCCACATCTGTGCACCGGGGCGTGGAGGCAAGGGATGGAGGTTCGGAGCATCCGCCAGATGCGGGCCGGGCCCCCTCCCTCCATCGCCTGCCCCCGGACCACGCCTGGAACCGCGGCTGAACCGTCAAACGCTAGAGCCACGGGGGCCCAGCCACCAACTCTGCCGCCACGCGCCTCTTCCTCCTGACATGCTCCCCTCTAGCATCCCTCCATCATCCCTCCCTCACACCAAGCGCCCCTCCAGCATCCCTCCGTCCCTCCTGCCACGTGCCCCTCTATCATCCCTCCCTCCTGCCACGCTCCCTCTAGCATCCCTCCATCATCCCTCCCTCACACCAAGCGACCCTCCAGCATCCCTCCCTCCCTCCTGCCACACTCCCTCTAGCATCCCTCCATCATCCCTCCCGCCACGCACTCCGCCCTACTGCCACGCGCCCCTCTATCATCCCTCCCTCCTGCCACGCTCCCTCTAGCATCCCTCCATCATCCCTCCCGCCACGCACTCCGCCCTCCTGCCACGCGCCCCTCCATCATCCCCCTGCAGCCTGTGACCCGAGGGATCCGGCCCCAGTGACGCTCCGGCCGGCCGGGGTCCGAGCCGGGCACTTCGGGGAGCAGAGCTGGGCCCTCACCTGCTGGAAGGAGACCAGGAAGTTCTTTCTGTCCAGCTGCAGGAAGTTCCCCAGGAGGGGCAGCGGGGTGGGGCCCGGGGGCAGCGGCCCGGGCTGGGTGCGGCGCTGCCAGGCGGAGGCCAGGAGCATGCCGGCGATGCAGAGCAGGAGCAGGGTGGCCAGGGCCAGCTCCATGGCGGGCGGGGATCCGGCAGGCAGCGGGCGCGGCGGGGCCCGGGGCGGCCTGGTTATAAGGGTGGCAGCTCGTGCCTCCCTGATGCGCGTGGGTGGCTCATTAACTGGTGTTAGGCATTAATTGCTGGCGTTACTATAAAATGCTCCCCCCGGCTAATCCCCCTTCCCCCCCCCGCCAGGGCCCTTTTCCAGGGGAAAGTTGAATGTCTCCCCCCTCCGGGCACAGCAAAGCCAGCCCCCCAGCCAGGCCACCGGCCCCAGAGCTGCCCCTGGGGGGGCGCGGCAGGACCAGCCCAGCCCCCTGCGGTGGGGGCAGCCACTGGCCCGCCAAGCCCTGTGCGGGCACCCGGGGCTCGGTTCTCCCTGCTCGAGGGCTGGGGCGGGAGCCGGGGCGTTCAACCCCTGGGCCCCGCGGGGAAGAGCCAGCAGTCCCAGGGCTGCTCTAGTTCACCCTCAAGCAACCCTAGTGCAGAGCATGCTGGCCACGCCCCACCCCCATGGGCTCTGGGGGGCAGGGAACAGCCACAGGGCAATGGGTTCCAACCCCGCCCCCCCCATGGGCCCAGGGGGGCAGGGACTGGCCACGGTGCCATGTGCTCCAGCCATGCCCCGATCCGCCCCCCTCTGTTGCTGACTCACCAAACCCTGCCCCCACCCGGCCTGGCTTCGCCCTGCTCCCTCCGGCCCAGAGGGCTGGCAGCCAGCTGGCCAGATGGCCCCGGCACTTGCCGTTGGCTGGGCCAGGCAAGCGAGGAGCAAAGGCCGGTCAGTGTGCTCAGCCTGAGGCCAGGGGGCGGGGGCAGGTGGAAAGGGGTCTGGGGGGCCTGTCCTGGTGGTCTCAGCACCTTCGCTCCCAGGGGCTGTTCCCGGCTGGGCTCAGCACGTCCCAGCCGGCAAACGGGTTTTCCCCTCCCCTGGCTGAAGAAAGTCGACCCCATAGAATGTGACTGGAATGGGGGCGGAGGAGGGAGCTCAGGGGGGTGCAGGAGGGGGCTCCGGCTTTGGGGGGCAGGGCTGGGCCAGGAGGGGCTTCACCTTGAGTGTGTATAGGGCAGCGGAGGTGGTGGGGGCTAAGGCAGCTTCCGGCCTCTCCTGGCCCCGCAGACCAGGCTGCACCCCAGAAGCAGCCAGTCCCAGCCAGGGGGAGGGCGGAGCTAGCGCCCGGGGCAGTGTGGGGAGGGGGGATCCCACAGCCAGCAACGACCGCCGCGGCTGAGAGGGAACCTGCCCGGCGTCGGACCTGGGGGCTCCACCCGCCCTGGCCGCGGGTGCGTCGGAGGCAGATCCGGGCGTTGTCTCCCGGCAGGGCTCCGGCGTCAGCGGTACGCGCCTAAGCCAGCCAGGCCCAACGCACTGGCTCGCCCTCGCTGGGAGGCGCCTCCGTGGATGTGCTTGTGGGGGGCCGGCCAGGGAGGCTGCGACGTCACGGGGGGCTGTCTGCTCTGTAACCCGGGGTCCCCACCTGGCTGTGAGCTACTGACTCCCCCACATGTGGGTTGGCCCAGACACCCAGTCACAGCCTGAGCCGGTAACAAGGGAGAGACAAGGGAGGCAGAGACCGGGCTGGGGGGCAGGGGCTGGGAGCTGGGCAAACATGCAGTGAACAGACTAAGCCGAGTGCGGGTGGTTCGGGGGCCTGGGTACCCCGCCCCAAGGGGTCTGAGGCTTCAGGGGCCTGGGTACCCCGCCCCAAGGGGTCTGGGGCTTCAGGGGCCTGGGTACCCCGCCCAAAGGGTCTGAGGCTTCAGGGGCCTGGGTACCCCGCCCCAAGGGGTCTGGGGCTTCAGGGGCCTGGGTACCCCGCCCAAAGGGTCTGAGGCTTCAGGGGCCTGGGTACCCCGCCCCAAGGGGTCTGGGGCTTCAGGGGCCTGGGTACCGCGCCCCAAGGGGTCTGGGGCTGCCTGCCCCTAACTCCGACGTGCACCTCGAACCCGGGCCGTGCGGTATCTCCGAGAAGCACTAACCCCCCATTCCCATCTGGCTGCAGACGGGGGTGCAAGGCCGGGGGTCGCTGTTCAATGACACGTGCCAGGCAGAAACACAAAGACGTCCCCTCCGGCCGACGCTGCCCCTGCCGTCGGCAGCCAGCGGAGTTTGCTACGGAGGCCCCAGGCCCCTGTAAAAATCCAAAGCCCCGCGCCAGCCGCAGGACGCGGACGCCCTAATGAGTTTGTCCGTGGGAAAGCCCCGGGCTCCTGGTGGCTGTTGCCGAAACAGACGCGCCCGACCCCTCTGGGACCTGTAGCGTCCCGGGCCACGGCCTCGCGCTTTTCCTCCCAGGGAAGGAACACGAGACGAGTCAGCAGCTGGTGGAATGAGGGTTTATTTCCCGCCCCGTGTTGCTCGCAAGGGTCCTCGTGGGGGCTCTGGGCAGCCCCCAGCCAGCCAGCAGGAGCAGGTGGGCAGGAGGGGCGGAGCCTCTGGAGGAAGGGGCGTGGCCTCAGGGCCAAAGGGGCGGGGCTAGCCTCCCGGCTTTGCAAGGGGGCTGTGGAGGCAGGTGCCCCTAGCGCGGGAGCAGCCTGAGCTGGTAGGGGCGAGGGATGTTGCCCAGCCCGCTCTGCAGGGGGCTGGTGTCCAGGGCGGCCGGGTCGCCCAGCGGCTCCAGGGCGAAGCGCTGCAGGATGGTGGTGAGGAAGAGGAAGAGCTCCATGCGGGCCAGGCCCTCGCCCAGGCACACCCGCCTGCCTGCGGACGAGATGGGCCAGCCAGCAGGGTTAGCGGGGGCCCGGAAAGCCCAGGAGCAGGCGCTGAGTGACTCAGTGTCCCTGCCCCAGCGCTGACGGAGCAGGACTGCTGGGTACCAGCCCTTCTGCTCTAACCACTAGAGACCACACCCCTCCTGACCTGGGGAGAGAACTCAGGAGTCCTGGCTCCCAGCCCTCCTTCCCCCCGTTCTAACCACTAGACCCTGCTCCCTTCCACAGCTGGGGAGAGGACTCAGCAGTGCCCGCTCCAGCCCCCCACCATACTAAATGCTCGGCCCCACCCACTCCTGGACACGGCCACGCATCGCTTACCGGCCGAGAAGGGCATGAAGGCCTCGCTCTTTTGGAAGCGCCCCTTCTCATCCAGGAAATGCCTGGGCTCAAAGTCGTCCGGGTGCTCGAACTGACTCGCGTCCCGGAGGACGGAGGTCAGCAAGGGGAGGATGGTGGTGCCCTGGAGAAGGAGATGAGGGGCCGTGGGCCGGGCTAACTTTGCTGGGGTAGGGAGGGAGAGGAGAGGCCGCCAGCCACGCAAAGGGGCATCTTCCACCCATTCCCCTCCCGTGGCCCAGCCCGTGTTGCTTAGTACTTCCAGGGAAGGAGGAATGGACCAGCTGGGGACAGCCCGGGCATCAGGTGGGCCGCCTGCCGTGAGAGTTGAACCTGTGACCTCTGGATCTCCAGCCAGGAAGCCTGACCGCAGTCGCTAATAAAGTGCAGCTCCCCCGGCCACCACCAGAGGGAGACAGCTGCATTAAGGGCGGCGCCCCCATTTTCCATCCACAGGATGGGAAAAGGAGGGTTTTGACTAAGGACAATTTCCACCATCAATGCCTGTTTCCTGCAGAAAATGGAGATTTGGGGTAGAACTCCCCCCCCCCCCGCCCAATATATTTTGAATCAGAAATGCTGCCACAGTGCATGCTGGGAGTTGTAGTTTGGTTATTTTGTGTCTCCATCTCCCTTTAGCGGCCAGGCTGTCCATTCTGCCTCCCATGATGCACCATGGTTAGGGAAACCCAGGATCCTTGTCCAAAGGGGGAGTGTGCTCAGGTGCAACATGGGAGATGTAGTCTGGCCAACAAGCCAGGCTAACACAGGAGAATAGGGGCAAGTGGAACCTGAACTACATCTCCCATGGTGCACCATGGCCAAGGACTCCCATGAGGTAGTGCCTCCCCTTCTCCACAACAGGGCATCCTAGTGCATCCTGGGATATGTAGTCTGACCAGGAAGCCTAGCTTGTAGAGGGCAACGGGGCACGTAGCACTTAGACTACATCCCCCATGAAGCTTTGCAGGGCCATTTTGGAACTGAAATATTTCCAGTTTGGGCCCCAATTTTTTCAGTTTTCCAAGGTTTGCCCTAACGCCGAAATTTTTCCCCGTGTTCATCAACATTTTCCACGCTCACCGAAAACCAGGCCCCACCGTTTGGTTAGCTCTGCTCTCCCGCTCGCCCCATCCCACCCACCGTGCCCCCTCCCCTGTAAGACCTCCCCCGCCCCGGTGCCGGGAGCCTGACCTGGGGGATCGTGTATCCTCTGAACTGGACGTCCTGGGTGGTGGCGTGTGGGAGGTTCATGGGGAGGATGTCGGCGAATCTCTGCACCTCGTGGATCACGGCGTCGGTGTAGGGCATGCGGCTCCGGTCCTCGATCGCCGGCGGGCGGGCCCGCCCCATCACCCGCTCAATCTCCTCGTGAACTTTCTCTGCACCGGGAGGAACAAGACGGAGGCCAAAGGTGAGGCCGGTGGGACCAACCCGGCTCCTCCTCTCGCGCCAACAAAACCCCCCACTTGGTTGAAGGCAACGGCCTACTAATGCCGCCAGCAAAAGGAGCGACTCCCCGTTCTTCGCAGATCTCCGGGGTGCCTCTAAGCCCGGCAGCTCTTCCTGCATCTCCTGCTCTTCCCCTTGGGCTGAGTTTTCCGCTCTCCGCCAGGCCAGGTCCTGCTCTGCCGAGATCTTCCCCAGGGCACCCGGTCTCCTCTCACTGCCGCCAGCCCTCGCCAATTTCGGGCTGCCTGGGGCTCCGGCCTTTGGTCTCCAGTCCACAGGATGCTCAGCCTTTGTCGCTCTTTGCCTCGTAAAGGGCCACAGCCCACGACACGGATGATCTAACCGCTAGACCCCGCTGCCCTGAAAGGCTGGTGTCATTGCAGCACCGCATCACACCCGCTGGGAGCCTCGCCCTGTGTCCCTACACTGCTTGAGCCCTCCCCAAACACCCGGGGGTTTCCCCTTCCCAGCAAGGACCCAGGGGGGGAAACTGAGGCACTGAGCCAAGCCAAGTCTTGTCGACCTCCCTGCTCCCGGCTCAGGGCAGCTCGTCCACCCAGTCCGGCTGTACCTTGTATCTCGGGGTGCTTCATGAGAAGCAGGAGCCCGTAGCGCAGGGTGGTGCTGACCGTCTCCGTCCCGGCAAAGAACAGCTCCAGCGTCGTCATGACCAAGTTCTCGGTCCGGAAAGCGGAGTGGGGATCCTGCTTCTCCTGGTGGAGGAGCGCAGGGCTCAGCAGGGCTGGGAGGGGACTTGGGGGCCCTGTGACTGCGCTGCTGGGCCAGCGGCAGCCAGCGCCCAAAGGGCACCGGCCCGGAAGCCAGCCACGCCCACTGCTGCCGGGCAGGCAGATGGACAAGAGGGGCCCGGTGTCTGGCTGCACCAGGCGGAGCACTCGCCGCAAAGCACAGCACGGCCGAGATCAGGGCCCGTCGGGCCGGGCGTCCCCAGACCCCCCCGAGATCAGGGCCCGTCAGGCCGGGTGCCCCCAGACCCCCCCGAGATCAGGGCCCGTCAGGCCGGGCGCCCCCAGACCCCGGCTGAGATCAGGGCCCGTCAGGCCGGGCGCCCCCCAGACCCTCCCGAGATCAGGGCCCGTCAGGCCGGGCGCCCCCCAGACCCTCCCGAGATCAGGGCCCGTCGGGCCGGGCGCCCCCAGACCCCCGCGAGATCAGGGCCCCGTCGGGCCGGGCGCCCCCAGACCCCCCCGAGATCAGGGCCCCTCGGGCCGAGCGCCCCCCAGATCCCGGCCGAGATCAGGGCCCGTCGGGCCGGGCGCCCCCAGACCCCGGCCAAGATCAGGGCCACATTGCTCGGGCCGGGCCACAAAGAGCTGCTGATCTGAACAGACAAGGGGGGTGGGAGGATAAAAGAATCTCCCCCGCTCACCAGGGGGCTGGGAGAGGAGGGCTCTGACCCCCGATCTGCCCCGGCCCTCTGCCCCGGCCCTCTGCCCCGGCCCTGTCCGGCAGCTCCGGCTGCTGGCTCACCTCCGCCATGCGGAGCAGGAAGCAGTCGATGTAGCTGTCGGGGGCGCTGGGGTCCAGCCGGGCCTGGTGGCGCGTCACTTGCTGGGAGACGAAGCGCCGCAGGGCGTCCGCGTTGCGGAACATGGCATTGTGCCGCCCGGGCAGCACGGCCAGCAGGGCCGGGAACATGTTGTAGAGCTGCAAGGGAGCGGGAGGGCAGAGGGCACCGGGGGGTCCGAAACTGCCCCACCCGCGGCCCGGCTGGGCATCCCGCCGGAGCCGCCACGCCAGCAGGCCCAGAGCCTGGGTCATCTGTGTCCCTCTGTCCGTCCCTCCCGCCCCCCCAGACACCCTCTGTCCGTCCTTCCTTCCATCCCTCTGTCCATAACCACACCTGTTTGTCCATCCCTCCCACCCTCCCCAGACACCCTCTGTCCATCCGTCCATCCGTGTCTGTAACCACACCTGTCTGTCTGTCTGTCTGTCCCTCCCACCCTCCCCAGACACCCTCTGTCCATCCTTCCATCCCTCTGTCCGTAACCACACCTGTCTGTCTATCTGTCCGTCCCTCCCACCCTCCCCAGACACCCCCTGTCCATCCGTCCATCCCTGTGTCTGTAACCACACCTGTCTATCTTTCCCTCCCTCCCACCCTCCCCAGACACCCTCTATCCATCCGTCCATCCCTGTGTCTGTAACCACACCTGTCTGTCTATCTGTCCGTCCCTCCCACCCTCCCCAGACACCCTCTGTCCATCCGTCCATCCCTGTGTCTGTAACCACACCTGTCTGTCCATCTGTCCGTTCCTCCCACCCGCCCCAGACACCCTCTGTCCATCCGTCCATCCCTGTCCGTAACCACACCTGTCTGTCCATCTGTCCACCCCCACCTAGCCATCCCTAAACACACCCTCCTATCTACCCACCTCTCCATCCATCCCAGACACACCGCGCCTGTTATCCATCCCTCCACGGATCTCCGATCACACCCCTGCCTCGTGCCATCCGTCGGCCCACTCCCGCCCCCCCGCTCGCTGTCCGTGCATCCATGCCCCCCGACCTCCCGACCTGGCCCCAGCGGGAGCTGAGCAGCTGGAAGTTCTCGTTGAAGTGGCTCAGCAGGCCGAGGAAGGTCTGGTCCGCGTAGTCGAAGCGGCTGCTGAAGACCAGGGAGCAGATGATGTTGGAGACGGCGCAGCCCAGGAGGAAGGTGGGGTCGAAGGGTTTGCCTGGGGGAGAGGGATCAGCGCTTCACCGGGGCCGGGGGGTCCTGCTGGGAGCAGGCGAGGGAAGGGGGCCAGGGTGCGCCCGGCCCCGAGACTCCAGATCGACTGGGCTGGCGCTGCAGAGACGCCAGCGGCTCCTGGCAGCCCCTGGCACCGAACTGGCTGCAATGGACGGCGGGAGCCCGTCATCCCCGCCTGGCGGCCGTGACCGTCAGCAGAGACTTCAACAGCACCGGAGAGGCTAACAACACACGTGGCGGGGAGCAGGAGCTCGCGGGGGCACTGCCCGCTTCTTCCGATGAGCGCAGCGAAGGGGCCCAGGGGAGAAATAAAACCAGGAGGGTTTAGGGACAGTCACCAATGAGGTGATGAACTTGCGGGAATTTACCACCTTATGTTCTGTAAGAATAATCCATGTACATCCTCTTCTACACCGTGACGTGGTTTGAGCGTGTGCACGAGCGTGCGAGGGGGTGCGTGAGTGTGCACATGAGTGTGCGCTAGGGTGTGTGTGTGAGTGCAAGTGTGTGAGAGAGAGGGAGTGCGAGCAAGCGAGTGCATGTGAGTCAGCGCATGTGTGAGTGCGAGGCTGAGTGGGCGTGTGCGTGAGTGTGAGGTGGAGTGCGTGTGTGCGAGGTGGAGTGTGTGTGTGCATGCGAGGTTGAGCGAGTGCAGTCATGCACCAAAACTGTGTGCCTGTTGCACGGGTGAAATCTGAGCAGACTGCACTAGAGGAAAAGAAACCCTGAATTTGCACGACTGGGGGTCACTCTCTTGACTCCTGCACCCCGAAACTCTGAGCAGGACTGTGCCAAAGGCAGATGGGAAAACCTGCAGCGGTTTCTTCGACTGCCTGGGTGACTAGCAGGATGGCTTCTGCCCCCAAGCATCGTCGTTGTTGTGAGTATTACAGGAGCACCTCCGAAAGCTCAGCATCAAGTGCCCACCATCACAGTGAAGGGACAAAAGCTGCAAGCAGTGGACCAATTTACATATCTTGGCAGCACCCTCTCCCGCTCAGTGACAATTGACAGCACGACCGCCCGCCGCGGGACCAGCTGCAGGGTGAACACGGAGCCGTAGTGCGCTCGCAGCTGAAAGCGACACAGAGGGAGCGGGTGGGAGTGGGGGTGCGCGCCCCGGAGCTACGCGGTATTCCTGGCGGCTAACCCCACAAGAGAACTGGCCAGGACCCTCGCTGCTTCCCAGCCGGGGAGGGGCGCAAGGCGCTCGGCCGACCTCAAGGAAGAGGGTGGCACAGGCGCCGCTTGACAGCTGGGGAAACTGAGGAAGAGAGGGGCACAGAGACAAGGAATGATCACTATGGCCTGCCACCTTGCCGGAGCCGGGAGCGGAACCCAGGGGTTCTGACTCTCGGCTCTAACCACTAGACTCCCCTCCCCTCCGCTCCCTGGGAGAGAACCCCGCAGTCCTAACTCCCTGTCTCCCCTGTTCTAACCACTAGACTCCCCTCACCTCCCAGCAGTGGGAGAGAACCCAGCAGTCCTAGCTCCCTGTCTCCCCTGCTCTAACCATTAGACCTCACTCCCCTCCCAGCAGTGGGAGAGAACCCAGCAGTCCTAGCTCCCTGTCTCCTTGCTCTAACCATTAGACCTCACTCCCCTCCCAGCAGTGGGAGAGAACCCAACTGTCCTAGCTCCCTGTCTCCCTTGCTCTAACCATTAGACCCCACTCCCCTCCCAGCAATGGGAGAGAACCCAGCAGTCCTAGCTCCCTGTCTCCTTGCTCTAACCATTAGACCCCACTCCCCTCCCAGCAGTGGGAGAGAACCCAGCAGTCCTAGCTCCGTCTCCCTTGCTCTAACCAGTAGACCCCACTCCCCTCCCAAGTGCTGCCCAGCCCGGAGTCATGCCCAGGAAACGGCCCCTCACCTTGACGACTGATTTGGCCAGTGCCTTGGGGTCCAGCTGCAGGATGTTCCCGATGAAGGGAAGCGGCGTGGGACCCGGCGGGAGCTTCCCCCTGGCCTGATGCCATCTCCACGCCGCCACGAGCAGGAGGCAGGAGGCGCAGACCCCCAGGAGGAGAGAGAGGGCTCCCGAGAGCTCCATGCTGCCGCGGGGTCGGCTGCTCCAGGGCCCGGTAGCAGGACAGGTAATAATTAACCAGGGCGCAGCTCACCCTTTGCAGGCTGGATCCCTGCGGGCGACCCCCTGGGGAGGTGTCCTTCCAGAGTCGAGTGGTGTCAATGGCACGGCCTGGGGAGCGCCCGTAGGACCAGCCCCGCCTGGGGTCCCATTGCGCTGCCGGTCGTGGCCCTTAGCCAGCCCAGGGCCTCGCTGATTTCCAGGTGACTTCCCAGGGGCTTCCTCGTTGACTTCCCATTGGCTCGCTGTTAATTCCTCGTTGGCTCCTGTGGAAATCCCATTGGCCACGCGGACTTCCTGTGGCTCCCTATTGAGTTCCCATTTAGCCACATTGATTTCCTGTTGATAGCCTATTGATTTCCCATTCACTTCCTGTTGGCTCCCCATTGACTTCCTATTGGCTCTACTGACTTCCTGTTGACTCCCCATTGACTTCCCAGTGGCCACACTGACTTCCTGTTGGCTCCCTATTGAGTTCCCATTTAGCCACATTGATTTCCTGTTGACTCCCCATTGATTTCCCATTCACTTCCTGTTGGCTCCTGATTGACTTCCTATTGGCTCTACTGACTTCTTGTTGACTCCCCATTGACTTCCCAGTGGTCACACTGACTTCCTGTTGACTCCCTATTGAGTTCCCATTTAGCCACATTGATTTCCTGTTGACTCCCCATTGATTTCCCATTCACTTCCTGTTGGCTCCTGATTGACTTCCTATTGGCTCTACTGACTTCTTGTTGACTCCCCATTGACTTCCCAGTGGTCACACTGACTTCCTGTTGACTCCCTATTGAGTTCCCATTTAGCCACATTGATTTCCTGTTGACTCCCCATTGATTTCCCATTCACTTCCTGTTGGCTCCTGATTGACTTCCTATTGGCTCTACTGACTTCTTGTTGACTCCCCATTGACTTCCCAGTGGTCACACTGACTTCCTGTTGACTCCCTATTGAGTTCCCATTTAGCCACATTGATTTCCTGTTGACTCCCCATTGATTTCCCATTCACTTCCCATTCACTTCCTGTTGATATCCCCGGAATGTTCCATTCACTTTCTATCGACTTCCCATTAGCTTGCTGGGAATTGCTCATTGACGCCTGTTGAGAGCCCACTGATTTCCCATTCTCTTCCCGTTGACTCCCCGTTAACTTCCTGTTGGCTCCCCACTGATTTCCTGTTGGCTCTCCATTGACTTCACTAGGTTCTGCCTCGATAACATCATGGCTGAGCAAAAAACAGACTCCAACTTGCAAGATTTGGCCCATATTCAGTTTTCTCCCAAGCCTTGGGGGCAGGGTCCATAACTCAAACTCCCGTCTGAGTCCCCCCCCGCCGCATTTGGGCCTGCCGTGTAATTGACGAACCACGGCCCTTGCCCTGTTGGCACAGAACGCTTGCACTGGGTTGACTTGATACAGGCGGGGGGGAAAGACGGGTTCCAGGGAGAGACCGTTGAGAGCTCTTCAGGGGCACTGCTGGAGCGAACAGCCGGTGTGATTTCCCCCGGGTCTGCCCCTGAGCCCACAGGGGAACTTTGAGGACGCCCCGAGCAGAGAGGAGGAGCGAGCCTCGCCCAAGAGGAGGCCCCACGCCGCGTCTCGGAAGAAGCTGGGGGCGGGAGGGGAGGGCAGACAGACGCAGGTGTCCGGTGGTGGGTCTCAAACCCGTTGGCCCTGAACTCGATCCCCCTGGTAACCGGGCGCACTGCAGAGGGACACTCCTCAGAGCATCCAGGTAGGGCAAATTGCTTGGAAGCCAGGCTGTGGCCAGCCCCAAAATGAGCTTCCTCCGCTGTCAGGCCCCAGGCCCGGCACACCGTCTGCCTGCCACGCTGGCCAGCCAAGAGCGACCCCCTCAGACCCTTCAGCATCTCTTCTTACACAGGGGAGAGGGGATTAAACCCAATCTCACCAACTCGCAAAGGACCAGCCACGTTCCCCAGCGCCTCGTAGAATCGTACCCAAAAGAGTCCGCCGGGCCAAGCCTTTAACCCCGGGCTACTCCACTTTGGAAGTCCCGGGGGCCACAACGATACTCCCAGCACATGCCGAGGGCCGCAGCTTATATGCAAATATATGCAAATCGCGTCTTTCACACAGATGGACAGGAATACAAAGATGAAGGTGAGACTACGCGACACGCAGGCCACATTTAAGTCAGTTCTGCTGCTATTAATAAAACGCCATAGTGACCCGATTCCCCCCGGCCGCCCCATTGGACAGCACTTCTAATGAGCAATGACAATCCAGGGATTGAACTACTAACACACGTCTCCGCAGGAGACCATTCTATTAACTCGCCGTTGTGGGGCACGTTCCCAGGAGAGGAGCTCAGACAGGGCCTGCACCCCGGCCCGTTCTCAGTCGGGTATTTCCGCTCAGCTCGAATAGCCCCTCACACCAGGCTGGACAAGGTCCCTACGGGTGTCTCCCAGAAACAAGCATCTGAAATACAAGCCCAGGGTCACTACTCATAACTCACATACAACAACGGTACCTGCCATCGACTCCAGTCCCCTGCCCCCACGGCAGGACCAAGCACCGTCTAGACCATCCCTGACAGGCGTGTGTCCAACCTGCTCTTCAACATCTCCAGGGATGGAGATTCCACAACCCCCCCAGGCAACTTATTCCAGTGTTTCACCTCCCTGACAGGCAGGAAGTTTTTCCTAATGTCCAACCTAGACCTCCCTGGCTGCAGTTTAAGCCCCTTGCTTCTTGTCCTGTCCTCAGAGGCCAAGGGGAACAATTTTTCTCCCTCCTCCTTGTGACCCCCTTTTAGATATTTGAAAACCGCTCTCACGTCCCCTCTCTCTGTCTTCTCCTTTCCAAACGAAACAAGCCAACTAGTTCAATCTTCCCTCCTAGCTCATGTTCTCTAGACCACGTATCATTTTACTGCTCTTCTCTGGACCCTCTCCAATTTCTCCACAACTTTCCTGAAACGTGGTGCCCAGAACTGGACACATTCTCCAACTGAGGCCTAATCAGCGCAGAGTAGAGCGGAAGAACAACTCCTCGGCTATGTTTACACTGGCGCGATCTTGCGCCAGAGCTATGCAAATGAGGCTAAGCATGGAATATCACCGAGCCTGATTTGCATATCTAATGAGCCGCAAGAGGCTCTTTTCTTGCGCAAGAAAAACCCTCTTGCGCAATGCTGTTACTCTGATTATGTTCAGGAAGATCGGCAGTGCGCAAGAGGGTTTTTCTTGTGCAAGAAGGGGCAGTGTAGACGCTCCGTCTTGCGCAAGAGCCTCTTCCGCAAAATGGCGGCTGATTAGATATGCAAATGAGGCTCGGCGATATTCCATGCTTAGCCTCATTTGCATAGCTCTGGCGCAAGATCGCGCCAGTGTAGAGCTAGCCCTCGTGTCCTGCTCCCCACACTCCTGTCCATGCAGCCCAGAGTGACTAGAATCGGAACCAGCAACCCACGCACAAAGACACCTCTCTGCACCAGATTTGTTGCAAGCGTAGAACTGGTGGCGACAAGGATGCGCAGGGTCGTGTTTTAATCCGATCACGTCACCCCCTCTGCTAACGCAACCCCCACTTTGGGTGTCAGCAGAGCAGTGCAAAACTCGCAGGCCAGAAAAGCTACAAAAGCCCACTGGGTTTTAGGGCGACTTGGGTACAATGTTTGGCAAACGGAGAAATAAAAAGAAAAGAACGAAGCCGGGGGCAAGCAAAGTCTTTTGTACCACCTGAAGCATCCCTGAGTTTGGCTTCTGAGCTTGCCTGTGAACACTGATTTTTAAATAAAATGCATGTCCTTTAGACGCCACTCGTGGGCATGGGAAAGTTTAATCATTAGCCAAGAGAAGCGAAATTTAGCAAAGGACTGGCGTTAGAATTACGCCTCCCCCCTCCCCCCACCAAAAACTGGTTTATGGACGATATCCTGACGCCAGGCAAATAAACCCACCGGCAGCACTGAGGTCTTAGCAACTTGGGGATCATATATGGGGTCAGCGCCGAGCAGATCTGCCTTGGGTTGTCATATCTGCCACCGCCTTGAATCTCTTCGATCCCACTTCCCTGCCTGGAAAGATCTGATTTCTTTTGACCAGCTCCTGCCTTGCCCTGTGGGTTATTGTTGTAAAATGACGCCAGGAGCCCCTACAGGATGCCAGCCAAGGCGAAGGGCCAGTTTAGCTCCAACCAGCCCCCGCCCTGAAGAGCTCTCGTTCTGAACAGACTAATGGGGGTTTTCCAGTTTAAAGATGGGGAAACTGAGGCACGCAGGGAGCACGTGACATACCAGCTACTCCAGTGACAGGGGCACCCGGAGATGTGGCAAGAATCCCATCACGAATTTGAAGATGAGCTTGGACAATCCCCTGTCCGGGACGGCCCAGGGATACCGAGTCACAGAATCCGAGAATCCCAGGATGGCCAGAGACCGGGGGAGGCATCGAGTCCAGCCCCCTGCCCAAAGCAGGACCGGCCCCGACTCCATCAGCCCAGCCAGGACTTGGTCAAGCCAGGACTGAAACACCCCTAGGGACGGAGATTCCAGCCCCTCCCTTGGGAACCCAGCCCAGCGCTTCCCCACCCGCCTGGGGAAATCATTTGTCCTAATCTCCAACCTAGACCCCCCAACTTGCTGCAAGGTGAGCCCATCGCTCCTCGTTCTACCCCCCTGAGAACAGCCTCTCTCCAGCCTTTTTGGACCCCTCTGCAGGGAGCTGCAGGCTGCTCTCAAATCCCCCCTCGCTCTCCTCTTCTGCAGACTGAACAAGCCCCAATCCCTCGGCCTCTCCTCATAAGTCTCCAGCCCCTGAATCATTTCGGTCGCCCTCCGCTGGCCCCTCTCCAATGCGCCCACGTCCTGTCTGGAGTGGGGGGCCAGAATGGGATGCCCCATTCCAGCCGTGGCCTCCCCAGGGCCGGTCCCACCTAGGCCTTCCTGCCCTAGATCCGTATGAATCGCAGGGAGGCAATACCCCTCGGGGGGTCTCTTCCCACTAGCCCGCACTGTCCCGTCACGACTAGCCGCCCGGGTGGTGGAATTCCGGGCTCGGGCGAGGCTGTGGGTTCAAGGCCCCCATGGGGAGGGGTCTCAGGCAGGCACGCTGGATGGCGCAAGAGATAAAGCTCCAAATTTTGCCAGCTGGCTCGATTTGCTGGTGTTTACCCAGAGCGGTGATGCAAAGACGGGTGTTATCAGCCAGGCCCTGGCCGGGGGGGCGGCTATATAGACAAGGCCGTGTCAGCTTTCCCGGCCCCGCACGCGAAGGGAGGCTGAGGAGAGAGGCCGGCTCCGGGATGGATTTCAGCGCGACCCTCAGCCTCCTCCTGGCCCTGTGTCTCATGGCCTGGCTCCTCCTCGCCCCGTGGAGGAAGAAAACCCAGGGCCACCTGCCCCCCGGGCCCACGCCGCTCCCGTTCCTGGGGAACATGCTGCAGGTGGAGGTCAAAGAGCTGATCAAGTCCCTGCAGAAGGTGAGTCCGGCAGGAGCGATTCCCGTCCGGCCTCAGAGCCGCGGGCAGGGGAGGCAGGATGCAGCCTAGGCCCGGAGCCTCCCAGCCCTCGTGGAGTTCGGAGACACCGAACACGCCGATCCCCGCGGACAGGGGGCTCCGAACCGGGACTGTGCCGGCCACCCAGCTGGAACTGGTCGTGCCCCAGGGGAACCCGGACGCTGACACGCTCCCCCAGTCTAACCACTAGTCCCCACTCCCCTCGCAGAGCTGAGAGAGAAATAAGGACTCCTAATCCCCACCACATGCCCCCTTTCTCAGGCCTGGCGAGAGAACCCAGGAGTCCTGGCCTCCAGCCCCCCGCTCTAACCACTAGCCCCCACTCCCTTCTGATGAGCTCAGAAGAGAACCCAGGAGTCGTGGTTCCCAGCCCCCTGCTCTAACCACTAGCCTCTCAGCAAGTTCACAGAAGGAATGGGAGGGGAAGAGACATGGCTAAGGCCACACAGCAGTTCTGTGGCAGAGCCCAGGCAGCCTCCCTCCCCGCCCCGCCCTGCCCCCTGACCGCTGAGCCTTGCGTGGGGGTTCACAGCCGCCTCCCTTCCTCCCCTCCAGCTCAGCGAGACCTACGGGCCCATCTACACCTTCCACCTGGGCTCCCGGCCCTGCGTGGTGCTCGCTGGCTACCAGGTGCTGAAGGAAGCCCTGATCGAGAAGGCCGAGGAGTTCAGTGGCCGGGGGGATTTCCCCGCCGTGCAGATGTGGAGTAACGGAAACGGTGAGGAAAGCGGGCGGGCGGCTCAGGCACCGTCCACCCCGACGGCAGGAGCTGGAACCTGGCCACAGCCCCCCTGCTCTAACCACTAGCCCCCACTCCCCTCCCTGATCTCAGAAGAGAACCCAGGAGCCCTGGCTCCCAGCCCCCTGCGCTAACCACTAGCCCCCACTCCCCTCCCCAATCTCAGAAGAGAACCCAGGAGCCCTGGCTCCCAGCCCCCTGCGCTAACCACTAGCCCCCACTCCCCTCCCCAATCTCAGAAGAGAACCCAGGAGCCCTGGCTCCCAGCCCCCTGCTCTAACCACTAGCCTCTCAGCAAGTTCACCGAAGGAGTGGGAGGGGAAGAGACATGGCTAAGGCCACACAGAAGTTCTGTGGCAGAGCCCAGGCAGCCTCCCTCCCCGCCCCGCCACCTGACCACTGAGCCTTGCTAGCGGGTGAGTCCCATCAATTTCCCCTTCCTACAAGAGACCACCCTCTTTAGCGGTTAGGGCGGGGTGGGCCGGGAGTCCAGTGTGGGGCACTTAAGAGCAGCCAGATAGCTCAGACCAAAGGTCCATGCAGCTCAGGGTCCTGTCTGCTGACAGCGGCAAACGCCAGGCACCCTAGAGGGAGTGAACAGAACAGCGAATCATCCAGCGATCCCTCCCGTCACCTATTCTAAGCCTCTGGCAAACAGAGGCTAGGGACCCATCCCTGCCCATCCTGGCTAACAGACATTGATGGGCTGAACCTCCATGAATCTATCTAGCTCTTTTTCGAACCTCGTTAAAGTCCGGTTCTTCACCACATCCTCCAGCAAGGAGTTCCACAGGTTGACAGTGCGCTGCGTGAAGAAAAACTCCCGTTTGTTCGTTTTAAACCTGCCACCTCTTCATTTCATTGGCGGGCCCCTCGCTCTTCTGTTATGGGAGCAAGTCAATAACGTTTCCTTGTCCCCTCTCTCCACCCCGGTCATGACTCCCACCCGCCCAGGCATCGTCTACGGCACCGGGGAGCGGTGGCGGCAGCTGCGCCGCTTCGCCATCGCCACCTTCAAGAACTTCGGCATGGGGAAGAGGAGCATGGAGGAGCGGATCAAAGAGGAGGCCCAGGTGCTGGTGTCCGAGTTCCGGAAAACCGAAGGTTCGGTTCTGTTCACGGATGAGCTGGGGGGGCGGGGGGGGGGGGGGGGGAAGTCAGTGACCCAGAAACTCAGAGTCCAGATGTGGCAACCTCATCCCATCACAGGGGTTCTGCTTCCCCCTAGCCTGCCCCAGTTAGGGGTTTTTGGGGCGGGGGAATGGGAGCCCGAATGCCTTGGGTTCTCTCCTGGCACCGGGAAGGCTCCTCTTTGGGAGCATAAGGGTCTTGTGGAAAACGGGGGTTTTGGCGCAAAAAGAACACGTCTGCTCTGCTTGGTTTTGCGCCAAAGCCTCCAGCGCAAAACCGGAGGGGTAGAAAAGATGCAAATGAGATCGCGACTCATGCAAATGAGTCCCTCGTTAGCATATTTTTTACGGAGAACACTCATAGTGTCGGACGTAGCCTAAGTGACAGACACCTGGGTTCTATTTGGAGAGGGGCCTGGTGCCTAGTGGGTAGAGCAAGGGGGAAGGGCCCACGTCTCCTGGGTTCTGCGGCTGGGTACCGCTGACTCCATGAGCCTTCTTCCCGGCCGCCCGGGCAAAGTGCGGCTCAAAGAACTCCCGGGCTGTGGAAGGCTGAGCCCCCCTCGGCGTGGGGTTAAGAGCAGCCCCCCAACTCTGCCCCCCAGGCAAACCCTTCGACCCCACCTTCTTCCTGAGCTGCGCCGGCTCCAACATCATCTGCACCCTGGTCTTCGGGGAGCGCTTCGAGTACACCGACCGCAAGTTCCTCACCCTGCTCAACCTGATCAACAGCAACTGGAAGCTCATGAGTTCCACCTGGGGGCAGGTGAGGGGGGCCGGGACGGAGAGGAAGGGCCTGCGGGCCAAGCTCCTCTGCTAGGCCGGTCCTGGGAGGCTCCCCGGGCCACTCCGGCCTGGGGCCTGCATCCGGCGGGCGAGCCAGGCCGTGGAGGGGCAAAGCTCTTGCCGGCCTCTTCGGGGACACAGGGCAGGCCTGCCTCACTGCCAGAGCCCCCCAGGACACGCCTGAGCCCCGACCCCCAGCCCAAAGCCCTCTCTCTACCCCTTTAAAGACTAACAAGATGGTTTATTAAGTGATGAGCTTTCGTGGGCCAGGAAGTGGGTCTGGCCAACGAAAGCTCATCCCCTAATAAATCATCTCGTTAGTCTTTAAAGTGCTCCATGGTCCTGTTTTTTGCTTCAGCTGCACCAGACTAACACGGCTGCATCTCTTCACTATTCTATCTCTACCCCAAAACTCTTGTCCCCAATTCCAGCCCAAAGCCCGCACTCCAGCCTAGAGCTTGTACCCCCCTGTCCTCCGACCTCCAGCCCTGAGCCCCTCCCCAAACCTGGAGCCCCCTCCTGCATCTCCACCCCCACCGCCTCATCCTGGCCTCGCCCCGGAGCCTGCTGCCCCAGCCAGCGTCCTCACCCCTGCGCCCCAGGCCTGAGCCCTCCGCACTCAGAACCCCTTGGCCCCACCCCGCCACATGAATTTTATGTGCACCGATATGAAGGTGATGTTGCATGTCACCTCTGTGTCGCACATCATCCCCGTGTTGCACGTCGCCTCTGTGTGGCACATCACCCGTCGCACGTCTCCTCTGTATCGCACGGCGTCCCCGTGTCACACATCGCCCCCCACGTCGCACGTCATCCCTGTGTGGCACATCGCCTCCGCATGGCACGTCGCCCGTGTCGCACGTCTCCTCTGTGTCGCATGTTGTCCCCATGTCGCACGCCATCCCCGTGTTGCACGTTGCTTCCACATTGCACGTTGCCCATGTCGCACGTCTCCTCCGTGTCGCATGTTGTCCCGGTGTCACCTATCACTCCCCATGTTGCACGCCACTCCCGTGTGGCACGTCACCTCCACACATAACAAAATTCGTTCTGCTCAGGGAAAAATGAGGGAGAGAGCCCTGCTTGGAGGGCGGACCCCAGAGTGGACCCAGGAGTCCTGCAAGGGTCTTGTGAACGCCCCTCACTTTAGTAGCCCAACTCAAGGTTCCTTACCCAGCTGGGGACTCCATCCCACGCTGCTGGGAGTCCTTGGCCAAGCTTTGGAGAGAACAGCCAGGGTCGCGTGTCCCCCGAGCTGAGGGCTGGTCTCAGACCTACACGCCGCACCGCGCCGAGAGGGGACCCCGCCCAGGGGGTGTGTATGGAGAACACGGCCGCTAACGTCCCCCGCTTTCTCCCCTTCCCGTCTTTCCAGTTGCTCTTCGTGTTCCCCAAGATCATGCGCCACGTCCCGGGGCCCCACCGGCAGATCTACCAGAACTACCTGAAACTGGCGGCTTTCGTCGGCGAGCAGCTAAAGACGCACCAAGAGACCTTGGACCCCAACAACCTGCGGGATTTCATCGACTGCTTCCTCCTCAAAATCCAGCAGGTGCCCCGGCTCTTCCCCTGCCCGCGGGAGCCCCCCCCACCGAGTTGGCCACAACACGAACAATCGTTTTGTGGCACGACAGATGCTAGCCATGGAAAACTAGTCACTGCTAACGACACCCCAAGAATCCAGCCTCAGAGCCCAGAATTCCACCCCTGGAACTCCAGGGCAGGCCCATTCTTTGGCAGCAGTAGTAAGCTATTATCCTCTGGCAGGATCAGCCAAAAGAGGGTGCCGGGGTGCATTTCACAGGCGTGGCACTAACTCTGGCTTTGAAGTAGAGGCAGGTGCATTTGACAGCAGGGGACTTACGTTCCTTCCAGTCCAACGTTTCTAATTTAGGGGAGCGGCAGTGGGCGATGAGTTATGAAGCCCACATTATTTTTTGGATGGGTGGGGTCAGAGCCGTCTTTACCCATACACACAACACCCAGCGGCGTAGGGCCCCCGAAAATTTGGGGCACCGCTGGGTCTTAATGCCCGCCCTGTTCTGTGGCTCTACTTCCCCCAAAGAGGGTCTCGTTCGCTTACACCTGCCGGACCTTCGTGTAAAATTTGCTGTAAAACTATTTCATTCGGGTGTCGCTGCAGATGATCAAATCGCAGCTCTAAAACACGGTCCCCTCTCCGCTGCCGTCGGGCACAGGGGCACCAGTGTAATAGGACTGCGGACGGCCCTATACATTCTGAGGATGGCCCTAGATGGGGAGATTAAAACTCTTTGGGGCTTGGGGGCCATATTTCCTTGAAATGGAAAGAATGGGGAGGTTTTAAAGGAATTTAGGAGGTGGGGCGGAGGGAGCGGAATCATAGAATCATAGAACTGGAAGAGACCTCAGAAGGTCAAGTCCAGCCCCCTGCTCTAGGCAGGACCAATCCCAACTAAATCAACCCAGCCAGGGCCTTGTCAAGCCGAGACTTAAACACCTCTAGGGATGGAGACTCCACTACTTCCCTAGGGAACCCAGCCCAGCGCTTCACCACCCTCCTAGGGAAATAGTTTTTCCTAATATCCAACCTAGACCTCTCCCACTGCAACTTGAGCCCATTGCTCCTTGTTCTGCCACCTGTCACTACTGAGAACAGCCTCTCTCCAGCCTCTTTGGAACCTCCCTTCAGGAAGCTGAAGGCTGCTCTCAAATCCCCCCTCACTCTTCGCTTCTGCAGACTAAACAGACCCAAATCCCTCAGCCTCTCAATATAAGTCATGTGCTCCAGCCCCCTCATCATTTTGGTTGCCCTCCGCTGGACCCTCCCCAATGCGTCCACATCCTTTCTGTAGTGGGGGGCCCAGAACTGGACACAATACTCCAGATGTGGCCTCACCAAAGCCGAATAAAGGGGAATAATGACATCTCTGGATCTGCTGGCCATGCTCCTCTTAATGCAACCTAATATGCCATTGGCCTTCTTGGCTACAAGGGCCCC
The DNA here is from genome assembly GCF_049634645.1 of Pelodiscus sinensis. Classification (NCBI taxonomy): domain Eukaryota; kingdom Metazoa; phylum Chordata; order Testudines; family Trionychidae; genus Pelodiscus; species Pelodiscus sinensis. The sequence goes on along the minus strand of NW_027465849.1, from coordinate 8,411,814 downwards.
TGTTGACTCACATCCAGCTTCTCATCCACTGGAACCCCCAGGTCCTTTTCTGCAGAACTACTACTTAACCGGTTGGTCCCCAGCTTGTAACTATGCTTGGGATTCTTCCGTCCCAAGGGCAGGACTCTGCACTTGTCCTTGTTGAACCTCATCAGATTTCTTGTGGCCCAAACCTCCAATTTGTCTAAGTCATTCTGCACCCTATCTCTACCCTCAAGCATATCTACCTCTCCCCCCAGCTTAGTGTCATCCACAAACTTGCTGAGGGTGCAATCTATCCCCTCATCCAGGTCATTAATAAAGATATTGAACAAAACTGGTCCTAGAAACGAACCTTGGGGCACTCCGCTAGAAATCGACTGCCATCCTGACATCGAGCCGTTGATCACTACCCGCTGGGCCCGGCCTTCTAGCCAGCTTTCTATCCATCTTACCGTCCATTTATCCAATCCACATTCCCTTAACTTGCTGGCAAGAATATTGTGGGAGACGGTATCAAAAGCCTTGCTAAAGTCAAGTATATAACATCCACTGACTTCCCCATGTCCACAGAGCCAGTTACCTCATCATAGAAGCTAATCAGATTGGTCAGGCACGACTTGCCCTTTGTGAATCCATGCTGACTATTCCTAATCACTTTCCTCTCATCCAAGTGCCTCAATATGGATTCCTTAAGGATCCCTTCCATGGTTTTTCCAGGAACCGAGGTAAGACTGACCGGCCTATAGTTCCCTGGATCGTCCTTCTTCCCTTTTTTGAAGATGGGCACTACATTTGCCTTTTTCCAGTCATCAGGGATTTCTCCTGATCTCCACGACTTTTCAAAGATAATAGCCAAAGGCTCCACAATGACATTTGCCAACTCCCTCAGTACCCTTGGGTGCACTAAGTCCGGACCCATGGATTTGTGTACGTTTATCTTTTCTAAATAGTTCCTAACCTGTTCTTTACCCACCACGGGCTGTCCATCTTCATCCCATCTTGCGTCACTTAGCGCAGAAGGAATGCAATCGACTTCCCTTGAATCTGATAAAAACCCGTGGTCATAAAGTACTTGCCAGCAAATACCAGTTGATCTTTAACGAGGAGCACAAGCCATCAACAGCTGAGCTCAGCAACTCCTGGGTATATTGATTCAGAGCCTGAGCCCAGCCAAAAAAACCCCCTCAACCCTGAAAAAAAAGAATAATAATAATTTCTTGCTGAAACAAAGATGTTTTGTTTTGGGACAAATGGATTGTCTCTTTCGCTCAACCCAATGCTGCGACCATTTTTTCCTGTCGTTTCAGGACATTTTTATATGGTTTTGCCCTTTTTTTAAAAAAAATGAAACCTCATTTTGAAAAGGACAATCACAACGAGCCATTCAGAAATGAATCGATTCAACGTTTTCGTAATAAAAAAATCAAATTGGTTTTGGTTGGTTCTAGTTACTGGATTCAACTTGGTTTGCAAATAGTTCAGGTGTCCCCCAAAATTTGCCTGGTGGTGGGGGAGGGGGAGTTGTCCAGTTCTAGTCAAGAGCCCCTCAATTTTACAACTGCTCCAATGAATAACACCCCCAAGTGGGCCAGCTGTGTTGTGGAAAGCAGGAACCGCCAGGCAAATAGTGTGTCCGGGGGAAGACAGAGCGCTGTTTCTCCAGAAACTAATTGCTCCTCAAAGATCCCCATCTGGGTACCAAATCCAACCCCTCTTAGCATCTCTCAGAGTGGGGAGCAAACCCAGAATTCCCCGTTCGCTGGCACTCTGAAAGAAACCCAGGGGAAAGAATGGAAATTGTTCCCCAAATCAAAAAGTGGAGAAAATTTTCCTTTCATTTCAGTATCGATCATCCTCAAACACTGTAATTCCCCCTACCCCCCATACATTGTTTCAAACCAAAATGATGAAAATATTGTGATTTCCCCACACGCCCCCCCAAAATTTCACCCAGTCTGGCAAAATCACCGCAAAGTCGCCCAATGTTTTGGTGTTTTGCAGAATACAAGTTCTAGCTGAGACATGTCATGCAGCTGTAGGAAATCTCCCACAACAGGCTGTCGGTAGGGTGGGGACATGCACACACACACACACACACACACACACACACACACACACACAAATACACACACACACACACACTCACACTCACTCGCAACCTTCTCGCCTCCCTCCTTTGCAGGAAAAGAACAACCCCGCCACCCACTTTAATGAGGAGACCATGTCTAAAACCACCGTGAACCTCTTCTTTGCTGGGACGGAGACCGTCAGCTCTACCTTGCGCTACGGACTTCTCATCCTACTCCGGCATCCCGAGATAGAAGGTAACCCCGGGGCGGGGGGGAGGAAGAATTCCCAAGTGCCGGGGCCGTCCCAGCTTACGTTGGCTTCGGGAGGATGGGGACCGGCGGGGGACTCACGGCCGTGGCTCACCCACAGAGAGCTGCAGGCCAGATTTCAAGGGGGCCAGATCCAAGCTGGCCCCAAGGGGCCCTAGGCCCCTAGCTGGTGTCTGCCGAGGGCAGTGAAGCGATGCGGCTCTGCACCAGCTGGTCCCCGGGGGCTTTGCGGCGGGTGTGGAACCTGCCTGCCCCTACCCCCTCCCCTGCAGAGAAGCTGCACGAGGAGATCGACCGGGTGATCGGCCCCCACCGCAGCCCCTGCATGGAGGACCGGAGCCGGATGCCCTACACCGACGCCGTCATCCACGAGATCCAGCGCTTCGCGGACATCGTGCCCATGGGTGTGCCCCACACCGTCACCCGGGACATCCAGTTCCGCGGCTACACCCTGCCCAAGGTACCGGCCCCGGGCTGCTCGACTTACGCGGGCAAGGAAGGTGGAAATTACTGTCCGGAGGGCGTCCTGGCTCCACCCCTACCCCCAGCCACACCCCTTTTCACCAGCCACGCCCCTTCTCCAGCCATACCCCTTCCACTAGCCACGCCTTCTCCAGCCATACCCCTTCCATTAGCCACGCCTTCTCCGACCACACCCCTTCCACTAGCCACACCCTTATCCAATCACACCCCTTCCACTAGCCACACCTTCTCCGACCACACCCCCTTCCACTAGCCATGCCCCTTCTCCAACCACACCCTTTCCACTAGCCACGCCCCTTCTCCGACCACACCCCCTTCCATTAGCCACACCCCTTCTCCAGCCATACCCCTTCTCTGACCACACCCCCTTCTCCGACCATACCCCTTCCACTAGTCACGCCTTCTCCAACCACACCCCTTCCATTAGCCACGCCCTTATCCAATCACATCCCTTCCATTAGCCACGCCGGTTCTCCAACCACACCCCCTTCCATTAGCCACACCCCTTTTCATCAGCCACGCCCCTTCAACCACACCCCCTTCCATTTGCCACACCCCTTCTCTGACCACACAGCCTTTCATTAACCACGCCCCTTTCCCAGGTCACTCCTCACAGTTGCTTTCCAAGCCACAACCTCTTTCTTCCCACCATGTCTCCTGACTGGCCACGCCTCCTTTCCCCATGGCCACACCCTCTTTTCCCTCAAACCACGCCCCTTTCCCCACCATGCCCCCTTTCGTGGCTCACCTGCAGTCGGTGTCGGGTCCGAGAACGTTCCCGGCGCTGGGGCGAACCGAGCTGGGCCCCCAGCCAGACCGCCGGGCGCGTGGCAGCTTGGAGCCCCCACCCCCTGCTAGGGGCGGCCAGAGAGCCGGTGGGAAACGTCAGGACACGGTTTGGCGGGGCTAGTCCCCCGGCCCCCGCCTACACGCTCCTCTCCGCAGGGCATAAACATCATCCCGCTGCTGTGCACGGCCCAGGCTGACCCCAGCCAGTTCAAGCACCCCGGCCGCTTCGACCCCACCCACTTCCTGGACCAGGACGGTCGCTTCCGCAGAAACGACGCCTTCATGGCCTTCTCGGCAGGTAGCGCCACTGGGGGAGGGCTGGGCCGGGAAGTGGGGTCTGGTGGTTACAGGGGGTATGGGAGCCAGGATTCCTGGGTCTGGGAAGGAGAACGGGGTCTAGTGGTTAGAGCAAGGGGGCTGGGAGCCAGGACTCCTGGGTCTTGGGTGGGGAGCGGGGTCTAGTGGTTAGAGCAAGGGGGCTGGGAACCAGGACTCCTGGGTCTGGGGAGGAGAGCGGGGTCTAGTGGTTAGAGCAAGGGGGCTGGGAACCAGGACTCCTGGGTCTGGGGAGGAGAACGGGGTCTAGTGGTTAGAGCAAGGGGGCTGGGAACCAGGACTCCTGGGTCTGGGGAGGAGAGCGGGGTCTAGTGGTTAGAGCAAGGGGGCTGGGAACCAGGACTCCTGGGTCTGGGGAGGAGAGCGGGGTCTAGTGGTTAGAGCAAGGGGGCTAGGAACCAGGACTCCTGGGCCTGGGGAGGAGAGCGGGGTCTAGTGGTTAGAGCAAGGGGGCTGGGAACCAGGACTCCTGGGTCTGGGGAGGAGAGCGGGGTCTAGTGGTTAGAGCAAGGGGGCTAGGAACCAGGACTCCTGGGCCTGGGGAGGAGAGCGGGGTCTAGTGGTTAGAGCAAGGGGGCTGGGAACCAGGACACCTGGGCCTGGGGAGGAGAGCGGGGTCTAGTGGTTAGAGCAAGGGGGCTGGGAACCAGGACTCCTGGGTCTGGGGAGGAGAGCGGGGTCTAGTGGTTAGAGCAAGGGGGCTGGGAACCAGGACACCTGGGCCTGGGGAGGAGAGCGGGGTCTAGTGGTTAGAGCAAGGGGGCTGGGAACCAGGACTCCTGGGCTTTCTTCCCTGTTCTCCTGTGGGAACTGTCCCCCTTTTCCATAGAGCTGAGAGCAGCCCCTGGGCTCCCTTTCCCCAGGCTAGCTCCTCCAGAGCAGTGGGAGGTGGAGGGAGGCCGGGCAGGCCCCTGCGAGGTGGGGGGAGCCCGGGCTGGCCTGGCCCCCCTGCGGCTGGCGGGACGCAGGCTCCGTGCCCACGTGTGCCGGCTTCTCCCCCTTGCAGGGAAGCGGGTCTGCCTGGGGGAGAGCCTGGCCATCATGGAGCTGTTCATCTTCCTCACCTCCATCCTCCAGCACTTCACCCTGCGGGCCCTGGTGGCCCCCGCCGAGATCGACATCTCGCCCGAGTCCAGCGGGCTGGGCAGCATCCCCCGGCCCTACCAGCTCCGCCTCCTGGCCCGCTGAGCCGCTCCCCAATAAAGTGACTTGCCTTCGGCCTGCTCGGGCCCGGCTCCCTGTCTCCCCACGACGCCCAATGGCTTCCAGGCTCAGCGGGGGGAACCCCCGGGCCAGCCCCCCTGGGGTTCTTTGGGGGGGCACATGGTCTCAGCGCTGCCAAGATGGAGCCTTTGCGCCCCAGTTCCCCGCTGGGAGCCCTGCCCGGCAAGTCCAGCGGCGCTCGGCTCCCGGCCTCCAATCGGTCCGCGTGGCCAGTGCGGCTCAGCTCCCCGGGCAGCTGCGGGTCTGCTAGTCCCTGGGGGTCACACAGTGCCTGGCGGCCCTTTGGCAGAGGCCCGAGCGCCAGTATCCCCCCAACTTCCCCTGCAGCACCCCTGGGCCGACCAGGCCACAGCCAGCCGGGGCTGGAGTCTCCTCCCCTGCCTTCCTGCGGGGAAAGGTGAGGAAACGGATTGAAAGTCTCTTACGGCAACCCCCTGGGCTGAAAATTTGACACGTGTGCGCGTGTGTGTGTGTGTGTGTGAGTGTGAGAGAGAGAGAGAGAGAGAAACCTGTCATCACAATTTGTGTGTGTGTGTATGTGTGTGTGTGTGTGAGAGAGAGAGAGAGAAACCTGTCATCACAATTTGTGTGTGTGTGTATGTGTGTGTGTGTGTGAGAGAGAGAGAGAGAGAAACCTGTCACCACAATTTGTGTGTGTTAGAGAGAAACCTGTCACCACAATTTGTGTGTGTGAGTGTGTGTGTGTGCGTGAGAGAAACCTGTCATCACAATTTGTGTGTGTGTGTATATGAGAGAGAGAGAAACCTGTCATCACAATTTGTGTGTGAGAGAGAAACCTTTCATCACAATGTGTGTGTTTGTGTGCGCCCATGTGTGTGAGAGAAACCTGTCATCACAATTTGTGTGTGTGTGTGTGTGTGTGTGTGTGTGTGTGTGTGTGAGAGAGAGAGAGAGAAACCTGTCATCACAATTTGTGTGTGTGTGTATATATATGAGAGAGAGAGAAACCTGTCATCACAATTTGTGTGTGTGTGTGTGTGTGTGTGTGTGTGTGTGTGTGTGGGAAACCTGTCATCACATTTCCCCCCCCAGAACAGTGGGGCTCCAAACTAGACACAAGTTGAGTCCGGAGTGGGAGTTGTAGTTCACATGGCTCGGGGTGCCACTTTCCTCAATAGGCCGGCTCCTTGTGAGGACTACATTTCCCAGGGTGCAACCTGGTCCCCCCCCCCATGTGGAGAAGGAACGTTTCAGCCTGTCCAGGTTCTAACATCGGTTCTACCCCTTGGGGGAGCAGAGAACAGCCATAACACTGTGGCTTGCCCCACTTGGCCCCCATCCAGCCTCCTACATCAGGGGCCAGGAGAAAGCCAGTCCCCCACAAGACGGGTCTCCCCCGGGGCCGTTTCTGACCATCCTGGGAGACTGACCTCCAGGGCTTTGGGCCGGGAGGGACTTTGCCAACAAATTGGCTTTCTCCCTTGGTGAAAAAGGCTGATTTGGTCCGATCGGTTGATGAAGCAGGATTGGGTTTGAGAGATTCCTTGGCTCAAATAAGGGCGTCGGAGGAGGGGGCGGTATTTACAGCGCGGCAAATGTTTCAACACGTTTTCTACAAGAACCATCCTGCGGTTCCTCCAGTCCCTTCCAAGCCGAAGCGGATGAGCCCCACAACACGAGCGTGTCAAAGGGCGAGGGAACAGTTCAGCCGGTCGGATGGGCCCAGAGCAAAACACAAAAGTGATTCGTTTGTTTCGGGGTTGGGTTTTTTTCAGTTTGCAAAGATTCCTTGAGATGTTGAACCTCCCTCCCCCATTGGAGAGAGAAGGGGGAAAAATGAAAAAACTCAGAAAAATACTCAACTGAGGGGAAAACTGTGCCCTGCCCAGTTCTTGCTTCACTGGGAACGAATCACTTCTAGCTTCAGTCCTACCGGATATTAACGAGGTCAAAAAGTTGGACAGATTTGTTTTTAGTACAGGAGATGGATTCTACTGCCAATAGGAAAACCCCCCCTTAACCTTCCCTTATAAAGAATACTGTTATTCTACAGACATAGGTTCTAGTTCTGGCTCTGTTGCCTGGGACAAGCCATTCCATTGTTCTGCGACTCAGTTTCCCCATCTGGACAATGGTGTCCCTAAGCCCAGCCTCCTTAGTAAAACACATTGAGAGCAGGGAATGAAAAGAGCTAGGCTGTTATAATTATTCCAGCAATGGTCTAAAAGAGCTCAGAGGCCAATTATATCACCTGCTTCCCCTCAACAGAATCCTGTGGCCTTGAGTTCCACAGGTTAACTGCACAAGGCGTATAAAAAAAGATGCCGTTTGTCTGCTGCTGTGATCCACTCATTAACAACCTATGGCTTCGCATCCCAGAGCACGTCTTCATTAATCCGCCGGGTGAATTATACAGTAAATGAGTCCACTTTTTAAAAAATACGGGACTGCTTCACTAGCATTGCAAGGAGGTGCACGATTTGGCCTACGCCACGCCGCAGCCAGGCTGTTACATTTGCCCCCGTGGTGACCTGCCGTTAGTGCTACGAGCTTGCAATTCTGCTGTGCACGCAAAGGAGAGAATAAACCAGCCAGCGTTATACAACCAGCTTTGTTTAACCAGGAACAAACCCTGCGGCTTGCATAACGCTCTCACACAGCCCAAGCTCACCAGGCAACAGGACAAAAGGCACAAAAGACTCACGGGGAGCCAGCCAAGACGTTGAGCAATCGTTGGAAAAGGCCACGTACGCTGGCATGTGGCGGTCACCCCACGGTCTAAGCGACACGCAGGTGGGATGTTACAAAGGCACTTATCTAATTGTCTCTTGACAATAGTAGAGCTAAATATTTACCTCCTACACGCAAGCCATATGGTTTTGGCGTGGAGGGCAGCGTTGCCTTGTGCAAAAAGCATTGGTGTGGAATTGAAGAGACTGCCGTTTTTACTCCCCAGTTCTTCCACTGGCCTCCTGGGTGACTCCTGCCCCAGTTGCCTCAGTTTCCCCTTCTCCGACCCGTGATCACAGTGAGCTCGACCGGTCGAAGGTGCTATATAAAAGCGAGGCCTGTTGATTAGTGTTGAAGATGGATATTGCGCTAACGCTAACACGCCAACCACGCTGGCCCGTCTACGCTAGGCCCTGCACACACAGTGCGAGGCTGAAGCCAGCTTTAAAAACTGGCCCCGAAGAAAAGCAGATGAGCTGAGGTCAGGCTGACTTCGATCCTGGCACTAACACCCCATCTGTCCTGCTTTTCCCAGTACCGCTCAGCTTGAAGGAGTTGGCACCGCCGGGCTCCACTCACGAGGGTCGGGTCTCGAATCCGTGCGGGGTTCGTGCTTTGGCTCCTGGCTTTGTGGTTCACATGCGTTGTCTCCGGCAAAGCTTGTTTAACCCAACAAGCCAAAACGAAAGCCGACCTTGCCTAATCCCATGACGCAGGGAGCTGTTTGCCTTCCCCTGCCGCCCATGACAGCCACCTTGAACTGTCCTATGGTTGGGACGGCTCGGCACACACCTCCCCCCGGGGCCCAGGGCCGTGCTGGCAGCAGTGAGCGCTGCCACCCTGGGGCCAGTCCGGAGGCACTGCAGATCGTAGGAAAGTCAAGGCCGGGCCTGATTTCGGGGCCTGGCTCTGCTACCGACTTCCTGTGCGGCCTTTGGAAACTCCCTTGATGGGGCTACCAACCCCGCAGCCTTTCCTCGTCCGAGTGTGAGGCAAAGCCGGGGTGTCCGCACCGCACCCGGCCCCAGAGAGCCCACCCCTGAGGCTCACCCTGTATCTCTGGGTAGCGGAGGAGGAGCAGGAAGCCGTACTGCAGGGTGATGGCAGTGGTCTCCGTGCCCCCGAAGAACAGGTCCTGCGCGATCAACACCAGGGTCTCCATGTGGAAGTAGCTCCCAGGGTCCTGGTTTGCCTGCGGGGCGGGGGATAGAGCAGGGGGGGCTGGGTTCTATCCCAGCTCTGGAAGGGTGTGGGGTCTAGTGGTTAGAGTGGGGGGGGCTGGGTGCCAGGACACCTGGGTTCTATCCCTAGCTCTGGGAGGGTCTGTTGGTGGAAGGGGCAGAGTCAGGACTCCTGGGTTCTATTCCTGACCCAGTGAGTGGCTCCAGGCAAGTCATTTCTTCCCTGTTGCCCCCATGCCTCAGTTTCCCCAGGCCTGCCTCCCGGGGAGGAGCCCCATGGGAACGAAGCAGTGCATGTTATCACAAACATGCCCCAAAATGTGACTTGCTGTGGGTAGGATGGTGGGAACGCGATTCCCCGGCGCTCAGGTTACAGTCTGGCTCCCAGCCTGGCCCCCCCAGCGGCGAAGGAGATTAGCAACAAAGGCTGAAACCAGTAGGGCTGGTGATGGAGCCAGGGCGGGTCTCCTGAACATCTCCTGGTGCCAGGGGAGTAGGAGCAAGCTGCAGGCCGTGCTGCGCCGTGTGGCAGAGCCAGGAGCCCTTCCGGGCTCGCGCTAAGCCAGCTAAACCCATCGATCGCCAGCCCAAGGTGGGCGCCAGGTTTGGCGAGAGTTTCCTGGCTCGTTCGTAACCTCTCGAAAGGAGGTGGTGGGACAGGCTAAGGGGGCTGCTGCACAACACAGAGGCCAGGGACCGGGTCTTCTCCCGGGCCACCGAAAAAGGCAGGACAAAAAGCCGAGTTCAGGCTGGTCTGGGCAGGGCTGGGATATCTAGCTCCTGCCTCGGAGGAGGAAGAGAGCACGATACCCACCCTGCCACACATTGCTCTGCTTCGGGGGATTCGAATTGCTGCCCCTTGGGACCAGAGGCGCTTGTGGCAACGCTGCATCCGTGCCTGCAGGCCAGCCCTCTGCGCGCCAGGCACTATGCATGTGCGTTGCTATTAGGTGTATTACGGTAGCACCGCCCCAGCCATGAACCAG